>NC_090650.1:210721860-210859360 GCF_040937935.1 Hyperolius riggenbachi | reverse complement strand
AGGTGCAAAATTGACACAAAAGTTCACTCATGGCTGTTATATCTTTTTAAATCTGGAGCTCAAGTAAAGACTGTAAAATCTTTAACATGAGCTAAAGCAGGCATTACTGACACAAAAGAAGTTTTCTAAATCGGATCCTTAGAAACTACTAAAGTCAACATAGCAGCACGACAGTCAAACAAGTAGCATTTTTAAAGGAAGAGAGTAATGGCAGCTACCATGTTTTACTAAATAGAAAATGTCCTTAATTGCTATTCACTCCTTTGCCAATGCCTATACAATTTGTATGACTTGTAGCTAGCCATACACACTATGCAATATTTTCATTAGAATAGATGTTAGAGTTCATATAAACATTGAATCCAATGAAAATATGTTTATACTGTAGCATTTATGATGATATTGTAATTGAAATGCCAATGGGATATTGACTGGACTTGCCCACTCTTTGCCCAATCAATATCAGCGAGAGTAGAGGGGGGCTGCAGGCAGTAGTAGTCCATGATCCAGGTTGTCGTGGATTCAATGTTTATATCAAATCTAACATCTAATCTAACGAAAATATTGCATAGAGTATGGATAGCCTTAGGCCATTCTCAAACACGTATGGTCACGAGAAAACAACTTTTTTTTGGAAATGTGAATATGCATAAAATATTTGCTGATTGGATTGAAGGCATGATAAAAGTCATTTTTGCACAAATGAGAATATTTGTAAAAAATATGGACGTATGAAAACTCATTTTCACTAAATACATTATGTTGAAGTAAATGGGCATGTAAAAACACATTTTGAAGAAAGTTCCCTTTTTTTGTGAAAATGTCTGTCTTGCAAAAATCCTTTGTGAAAACCAGGCGAAAACCAGGCGTAAATATGAATGTGAAAATGCCTTTACATCAGGCAGTGCAAAGCTAGCGGCTTAAAGAGGAACTCCAGTGAAAATAATGTAATAAAAAAAGTGCTTCATTTTTACAATAATTATGTATACATGATTTAGTCAGTGTTTGCTCATTGTAAAATCTTTCCTCTCCCAGATTCACATTCTGACTTGTATTACATGGTGACATTGTTACTGTGGGCAGATTATGGAGCTGTTTCTAGCTGGTCTGGCTTTAACAGACAGCTATTTCCTGTCTGAACATTGTTACATTGTGACAGTTTGCCCAGAGTACCGTACGGTACCAGAGCCTCTTGTGGGAGGGGTTTCAGCACAAAATCAGTCATACAGCGCCCCCTGATGGTCTGTTTGTGAAAATCATTATTTTTCTCATGTAAAAGTGGGTATCAGCTACTGATTGGGATAAAGTTCAATTCTTGGTCGGAGATTCTCTTTAAGTGGTTGAGATTCATTTTAGACAAGATCTCTGATTAAATATTTTCTAATATTATCTATGGGTGCAAATTAGTAAATCAAATAAATTGATATTTGTTATTTCAAATATTATTAATGATATTTACTTAATCTACCACAAATTGTATAGTGTATGGCTAGCTTAAGACAGAGCAGGAGATTTCAGCCTTGACTTGAGTGTAGTTAGAAATCCCAGTAAGGATATCTCATTGCTAGAATTTGAAAGAAATAAAAGTTTCCAAAACATCATATTATGCACAGCTAATAGAAAAGTGGATACTTCATAAAAGTACTAAAAAATAATACTTTTTTTTTTCTAAACTCGCTGGTTGCATGTAAGTGAAAAGTGGCGTCTTCAGGTAACCTATCCAAATACCACTAAGTGAAATTAATATTTCCTCTGAGGTAGTAAAGAAAGCAAATAGTGCTTCTCACATGGCCTAACGTTTTCCACTAGACTAGAGATTAAAGTGAAATTTTAGAAGACTTTAGTGAAGTCGAAACATCTATGGGTTTTATTATTATTATTATTATTATTTAGTATTTACTGTATATAGCGCTGACATATTACACAGCGCTGTACAGTGTGTATATATATATATATATATATATATATATATATATATATATATATATATATCTTGTCGCTAACTGTCCCTCAAAGGAGCTCACAATCTAATCCCTACCACTGCCATATGTTTATATTATGTAGTGTAAGTAATGTAGTCTAAGGACAATTTTAGGGGGAGCCAATTAACTTATCCGTATGTTTTTGGAATGTGGGAGGAAACCGGAGTGCCCGGGGGAAACCCACGCAGACACAGAGAGAACATACAAACTCTTTGCAGATAGTGCCCTGGCTGGGATTCGAACCAGGGTCCCAGCGCTGCAAGACGAGAGAGCTAACCACTGTGTGTGTGTGTGTGTGTGTGTGTGTGTGTGTGTGTGTGTGTGTGTGTGTGTGTGTGTGTGTGTGTGTGTGTGTGTGTGTGTGTGTAAAAAAAAGCTTTTTCAAACCAATCTGTTTAAAGAGAAACTCTGACCAAGAATTGAACTTTATCCCAATCAGTAGCTGATACCCCCTTTTATATGAGAAATCTATTCCTTTTTACAAACAGACCATCAGGGGGCGCTGTATGACTGATATTGTGGTGAAACCCCTCCCACAAGAAACTCTTGAGTACGTATTCCTGGCAGTTTCCTGTCTGTGAACCTTGCTGCATTGTGGGAAATAGCTGTTTACAGCTGTTTCCGACTGCCAAAAAAACATGCAGCAGCTACATCACCTGCCAACAGTAAAAATGTCACCATGTAATAAATGTCAGAATGTAAATCAGGGATTTAAAAGATTTTACAATGGGCAAACACTGACTAAATCATTTATACATAATTATTGTAAAAATGAAGCATTTTTTTATTACATTATTTTCACTGGAGTTCCTCTTTAAGTGGTAATTATCATTTCTTAATAGGATCATTACATTTATTTCACCACCAGTGACCTGTTATTTAGCACCATATTTGGAAAGTGTTAAAAAGTGTTGATAGCGCTGATTGCCATTTTATGGATTGCTAGGTAGCATTCATCAATTTCAAAGTGGTGACCACCATAGGCTACAATGCAAAACAGGAATGTTTGATTCAGTTTCTGATTGCTGCTTTAAAACATAGTAGTAGTGTTTTGTCACGTGTTCAAAATTTTAGTTTTTACTATTGCAGCATTATTACTACCCTTAGCAAGAACTGTACTGCAATTGCACTGTATTATAAATTAGTTAAAACGGAAAATATTAGAATAGATAGTTTTATAGGTTACCTCAATGCATTAAAAAAAAGCTTTAAAAACCTTTTAAACTCCCCATCAGTTATGACAAGATCATCATATGATCCTCTTCTTTACCATGTTTGATGAATCTACCTAAACGTTTAGACACTCTGCTCCTAAAAGGCTCTCTAAGTGAATTACAGCTGTGGGCAAGGCTTACAATATTTACCCGAGAAAGTGGCTTCAGGCCACAAATCGCATTGTCTTTTATCATTACCAATAAATTGTCTTAACAATTGAACTAGTGTTATCATTGAAGGTAAGCCCATATGTACCTTCTTTTTAAAAATCTTTTAGCTTTTTATCTTGTTTTTGGATGCCTCCAGTCACTAGCTACATGTGTTTCCACCCAACTTGGGAGGGTTTGAAATTTTAGATTTTGTTGTTTTAATAATCGTAAATTTCCCTTTCTTTTGGAGAAGCGACCATAACTTTATCCAAAAGGCTGAGTGGAGAAGGTACTTCCCCCACATGCAATTATACTGGCTGCAATCTGGGTAACCAGAAAAGTGTGAGGATCCATTGTGTTATTGTGTTGCTTATTTACACTGACTAAAATACTTGCTGTGTTATATTTTTGTTTCTGCATCTTACGAGTGGTCAGCATTCTAGCGTGGCAGTGCTAGGGTCCCAATTGCAAATCTAGGCCAGGACACTATCTTCATGGAGTTTTTATGTTCTCCCTATGATTGTGTGGTTGTCCTCCCATACCCCCCCCCCCCTTCAAAAAAAAAAAAACATACTGGTAAGTTTATTGACACCCCCCTTCTGAAAAAATGGCCTCACCTATAATAAAGACACCTTAATTTTGTGGAGATTATATTCTTAGCTTCTTTAAGGCTTAGTTAGGGACATGATTACAGATTCTATACAGTGCTGCAGAAGATGTTAAGGAAATAGCATTACAAACATTATGATGAGGCCAAATGTAGGCAATCTTACAATATTTTGATAACCAGTGCTGTTTGAATATCTCTTACTTCACTTTGGTTTCAGAACAATTCATCCAAACAGGACAAAGTGGTTGAGATTTGGTATGTTCTCATATCAAAAAACACGAAAGAGGAAAAAAAACAAAAACTGCTGATTTGTTCTGTTCTCTAAAGAGTAATTGCATGAAGAATATCTATAAAATGAATAAATATAAAGATAAAATGAATAAATATACAGTATCTATAAAATGAATAAATATGAAAGATAACACATGTGTACAGTAGTGGAGATGGGCTATTTCCATCAAACATCTTTTCCATGTTGCCTTCAACAACCCCCCTAACCTTTATTTAAATAGCAACATGTAATCCTAAGACTTATGGTGGTATTTTCTCAACCCATTTTGTTGTATTTGTCTACTGTAGTTGCTCTCCTGACACCAGAACAAACTACTAGTTTCCCTACTGACTTCAAAAACAACCAAAACAACCAACTAGTAGTATTTAGGGAGTATATGCATTATATGGGATTGTTGCCTGATTAAGTAAATATAGTTAGACTAGTTAAGTTTACCTTCAGGTGAATGTATCATTTCGGGCATCACCATTAACATTCTTTTCAATTTGCATTATTGTGGACCATTATCGATAGGGAACATCCTGAAAGCATTTGACTATCTTCTTGGCCAAGAGTGCACTTGACCAATGTGAATGAAGGATCTTCATGTGAATGCTCATGTACCTGGTGCCCAAGTTGTCTAGTTTCATGTGCTGATCACAGAAAATACAAATGACAGTTTGGTGAGAACTTAAGGTATTAAAGAACACCCAGATAGCAAAGATTCTGGGGATAAGCCACAGCTGGTCTTGTGTCTCTTTGCTGAAAGGTAAAAATGATCAAATGCTGATGGCAACTGCACTGGAATTCTGTTGGTTTAGGCACCTTTTTCCTTGTCACCAGAAACTGCTGCTACTCAACCTCCTTCTCACCCAGCTTATCTATTCCTCCATACCATGGGTTAAGGGGCCCATACACTCAGCCGATTTTCTGGCCGACCGATCGATCCCGATCGATCGATTGATTGATCGTTTGCAAATCGGTTGGCCAATCGACCGATCGATGGCCGATTTCGATGGATTTCCATCGAACTGGCAGGGTAGAAAATTTAGGTCGATCTAATGAGATTGCTTATCAGTTTGCATTGGCCTTAATGGAAATCTGATGGCAAAAAAATGCCATCAGATCGAATTTCAATAGATTTCAAACTGAAATCTATTGGAATTCTAACCTGGTAAAAAATGTTCTAAAAACGCATCAGATAGATCATCAGATGCATTTTTTATCTATCTGCTGCCAATCTGACGAGTGTATGGGCACCTTTCATCACTTTATATCTACCTCCTTCTAACTTGACTCTAAGTAAGTGTCAGCACATCGCACTTCTCTTTCTAGTTGTGTTCTCACTCTTCAGACATGGCCTGCAGAGGGTTGACAACAGACAATGGTTACACCAACTTCTTGTGAGAAGTGAGATGCAGAGTATATGACACATCTGTGTGAATACAAAACTATGCAAACTATATTGTGCTCTTTAAGTTTTTCCAACTCTGGATGCTGGTCAGAGCTAAATAAGGTACTACAATGGGATGCAAAAGTTTGGGCAACCTTGTTAATTGTCATGATTTTCCTGTATAAATCATTGATTGTTACGATAAAAAATGTCAGTTAAATATATCATATAGGAGACACACACAGTGATATTTGAGAAGCGAAATTAAGTTTATTGGATTTACAGAAAGTGTGCAATAATTGTTTAAACAAAATTAGGTAGGTGCATAAATTTGGGCGCCACAAAAAAAATGAAATCAATATTTAGTTGATCCTCCTTTTGCAGAAATTACAGCCTTTAAATGCTTCCTGTAGGTTCCAATGAGAGTCTGGGTTCTGGTTGAAGGTATTTTGGACCATTCCTCTTTACAAAACATCTCTAGTTCATTCAGGTTTGATGGCTTCCGAGCATGGACAGCTCTCTTTAACTCACACCACAGATTTTCAATTATATTCAGATCTGGGGACCGAGATGGCCATTCCAGAACGTTGTACTTGTTCCTCTGCATGAATACCTTAGCGAATTTTGAGCAGTGTTTAGGGTCGTGTTCTTGTTGAAAGATCCAGCCCCGACGCAGTTTCAGCTTTGTCACTGATTCCTGGACATTGGACTCCAGAATCTGCTGATACTGAGTGGAATCCATGCGTCCCTCAACTTTGACAAGATTCCCAGTCCCTGCACTGGCCACACAGCCCCACAGCATGATGGAACCACCACCATATTTTACTGTAGATAGCAAGGTGTTTTTCTTGGAATGCTGTGTTGTTTTTCCTCCATGCATAACACCCCTTGTTATGCTCAAATAACTCAATTTTAGTTAGATCAGTCCACAGCACCGTATTCCAAAATAAATCTGGCTTGTCCAAATGTGCTTTAGCATACCTCAAGCGGCTCTGTTTGTGCTGTGGGTGGAGAAAAGGCTTTCTCTGCATCACTCTTGCATACAGCATCTCCTTGTGTAAAGTGCGCCAAATGGTTAAACGATGCACAGTGACTCCATCTGCAGCAGGTCTTTGGTGCTGGTCTGTGGGTTGACTGATTGTTCTCACCATTCGTCGCTTCTGTTTATCCGAGATTTTTCTTGGTCTGCCACTTCGAGCCTTAAGTTGAGCTGAGCCTTTGGTCCTCCATTCCGTCAATATGTTCCTAATTGTGGAAACAGACAGCTGAAATTTCTGAGTCAGCTTTCTGTATCCTTCCCCTAAACCGTGATGGTGAACAATCTTTGTCTTCAGTCATTTGAGAGTTGTTTTGAGACCCACGTGTTGCTACTCTTCAGAGAAAATGAAAAGAAATTTACAATTCCTCCTTAAATACTCTTTCCCAGAATTGGATTCACCTGTGTATGTAGGTCAGGGGTCACTGAGCTTACCAAGCCAATTTGAGTTCCAATAATTAGTTCTAAAGGTTTTGGAATCAATAAAATGACAACAGTGCCCAAATTTATGCACCTGCCTAATTTAATTTAAAACGGAATATAACCCTGCATTTCAACTTTGCTCTAAAACATTATTTACAGCATATTATATGCAACCAGCATTTTTTTTTACTAGACCAGCATTGGAAGGGTTACACACAGAGCTTTTAAAGTTCCTGGAGAGAACTGCTCTCAGCAGCGGAAGTTTAGATAGATACATTTAGGCAAAACAAAATGTAACAACTGTGGAATGTGACTCACTCTCTCTGACTGTGCAGGAGCTGGAGGACAGCCAAATAGTGTGTAACATTCCTCACTTGTCACATTTTGTTTTACTTAAATGTATCTATCTAAACTTTGGATGCGTCTGCAGTTCTCTCCAGGAACTTTAAAGCTCTGTGTGTAACCATTCCAATGCTGGTCTAGTAAAAAAAAATGCTGGTTGCATATAATATGCTGTAAATAATGTTTTAGAGCAAAGTTGAAATGCAGGGTTATATTCCGCTTTAAACAATTATTGCACACTTTCTGTAAATCCAATAAACTTCATTTCACTTCTCAAATATCACTGTGTGTGTCTCCTATATGATATATTTAACTGACATTTTTTATCGGAACAGCCAACGATTTATACAGGAAAATCATGATGATTAACAAGGTTGCCCAAACTTTCGCATCCCACTGTATGTCATCTGATCAATGGCATTCAATAGGACACATGCCAGAACATGATGGCTGCTAGACATTGTCATCTTCCCTTGCTCGTATCCAGATGCTGGTTGATAAACCATGGGATTATACGATAGCTGACCTACTTCCCAACTTTTCTCTGAACATTGATATTATTTGGGTCTAATCAAACCCATGCGAGTCTGACTCAGTCACTCATGATTCTTGGCCATGGTGGTCTTTATCATCCATGGCTGAGTTCAGACCAGTACACGTATGTAGCTTAACATTGACCGGAGTCTGAACAGCAGCGCTATTTAAAAGCAGAAATGATGTGTTATAGTGTAAATCAGTACAGGAAAATATTATTTGCAATGAATAATCTTAAGATTTATTAGCAGCTGTAATGCACACTTTTAAGGTATTTAAGACACTTTTTCTTGTATATGTATTCTAAAATTCCATGTAATTTTTTTTTTCATATGAAAGACTACAAACGTGCAATATTTTTGTATTCACTTTACTTATGCTTCTTTGAGTTCAGAGTCCAGTTCAGGGACCAGTCCAGATTCACTTTGACTTTGTTTGTCCAAGGTGACTTTAGATTTCACACTACTGTGGTTGCTAAACATTTTAATTTGCAAATACCAATTTTTATAAAATGTAGGTTTCATGGTATTTCAGTGTTTTTCACTGTTGTGGTGGTGGTGAGGGATAAAAAAAAAGCTTTTTTTGTAAAGGAACTTTGGTATTCTTTTGTCAAATTTTATAATAATTATATTTTTTGTTGGAGTTAATATCATCATCATGAACTAAGCAGAAAAGCAGCTCTGGTGCATGAATAATGAAATAAAAAAATACCAGTCGGAGTGATAGCAACAAGAAAAAAAATGTTGTATTTCTCATTTGGAGATTTTTCTTAAGTAGAGAATGCAGCGGCTCCCCCAGGACTGCTCAACACCAATTTGCGTGATGTCCTGGGGCAGCATTTTGCAGAAGATCGCATCGCCACTTGAGTCCGCTCCATCATTAGTCTCCCAGCAGCGATCACCACTACGAGACTGCTAAATGAAACCACCGTCTATTTACAATGTACAGCGCTGCGATATAAGGCAGCGCGCTGTATTGGGGACAGCCGTGTCACTCGGCTGTCCCCCTGGGAGGCTCAGGAGCGATCAGCTCTCATAAGCTGATGCCTATGACAGCCGATTGCTGTAAATGGCTGGCAGGGGGAGGGAGGGAAAAATAAAAAAAATAGGTTACTTTACTAAAAAAAAGACAAACAAAAAAAATATAGTACACATTGTGGGAGCAATCAGAGACCACCAACAGAAAACCACCAACAGAAAACTCTGTTGGTGGGCAGAAAAGGGGGGGATCACTTGTGTGCTGAGTTGTATGGCCCTACATCGAGCCCTTAAAGCTGCAGTGGCCTAATTTGTACAAAATAGCCTGGTCACTGGAGGGGAGGGGGGGGGGGGGGGGGCTTGCCTGTGGTCCTTAAGTGGTTAAAATGAGGGGTGGATGGAAGGCTAACCTTGTGGAAGGGGATGGGGGGATGGGTTGGACTTAAACTGAAATTGGGAAGATCCCTTCAATATCTATAATTTTTTTTAAAAATAATAATAATAATTCAAACAGACAGGGTACCTTTAAACACATAAATACTATTTTAAAACTGTACGTATTAGTGTTCCTTGTGAATATCCAGTTTCTAAATCTTACAAAGGCTTCATCTGTAATCTTCTATATTCATCAACCAGGGATGGATCAAGACCAAGTTGCGCCTGGGGCAAGGTCAGGTTTTGGCGCCTAAAGGTCAGGTTTTGGCGCCTAAACTGCCATTCATTTTGCCGCCTTTTTAAGAATTCAACAAACTGCGCCTGGGGCAAGATACCCGCTTTCCCCCCCCCCCCCCCCCCCCTAGATCCGTCCCTGTCATCAACAAGGAATTGCAAGGATATTACTCTTCTCTAGTTTTCAGTGATTTCAAGGAGTTACTGGAAATTGCTGGACAACATTCTTCAACATAAAATTAATATTTTTGGTAAGTTATGGCATGCAGGATCTTCTGGAATAAATTCTAGATTAGAAAATAACAATACAAGTGCCAATACAAATGAACAAAAAAATCCCATGCAAATTCTTACCCTTATCCAGGCATGTAACTTAATGCCCAGGAGGAAATTGCTAGCGTTTGGCCTTCTCCTGGACCATAACTAAGCTAGTGGGCTGCCCCTCCCCCCACCATAACTGGAGGTGGGGGGGAGGGGGCAGCCCACTTGCAAATCATTATTATTTTAATGAACAGCAGGCGGGGTAATAGAATAAGGGGTTTTCTGGGTCTATGCTTGTCCCTGTAATAGAAGGGGTGACAAAATATCCATCCTTTCCAAGGAATTGAGTATAAGGTTACTTTTAGCCACCTCTACTGGAAAAATACAAGTAGAAAACAAATGTTAAATAATCTTTTAAAAATTAAAATACAAACACATAGCTACCTGCTTTTAGTATTATTTGTAGAGATGAGCGTAATGACCTAATTACGATTTCGCGAAATTTCGCAAAATTAGTGTAATTACGATTATGGCCGTAAGTACATAATCGTAATGAAGAAGGATTTCGCGTAATTTTCGCATTACAGTGGGTTCATGCCGTAATTTCGCATTAAACGCTACCGTAATTTCGCGTTAAACCGTAACGCTCCGTATAATATAAAAAAGCCGCCGACTTTAAGGGTTAATAGCAAAGTCCCCTTAAATGCTAAGAGCCTCAAATTTGGAGAATATATTAAGGAGATCAGGAGGAATAAGAGGAAATTTTTTTTTTTAAAAAAGACCTTATAGTTTTTGAGAAAATCGATGTTAAAGTTTCAAAGTAAAAATGTATACATTTAAAAACCCGCCGACTTTAACGGTTAATAGCAAAGCCTGCTTAAAGTTTAGGAACACCAAATTCCTAGGGTATATTAAGGGGATCAGTGGGAATAAGAGGAAAAATTTTTTTTTCAAAAAGACCTTATAGTTTTTGAGAAAATCGATTTTTAAGTTTCAAGGGCGAAAATGTCTTTTAAATTCGGAAAATGTCATTTTTTTTTGCACAGGTAACAATAGTGTATTATTTTCATAGATTCCCCCAAGTGGGAAGAGTTTTACTTACTTCGTTCTGAGTGTGGGAAATATAAAAAAAAAACGACGTGGGGTCCCCCCTCCCAGACCTCTTTAACCCCTTGTCCCCCATGCAGGCTGGGATAGCCAGAATGCGGAGCACCGGCCGCGTGGGGCTCCGCACCCTGACTATACCAGCCCGCATGGTCCATGGATTGGGGGGTCTCGGAAGGGGAGGGGCAGCCAAGCTTTCCCCTCCCCCTCCGAGCCCTTGTCCAATCCAAGGACAAGGGGCTCTTCTCCACCTCCGATGGGCGGTGGAGGTGGAGGCCGCGATTTCCTGGGGGGGAGGCTTATGGTGGAATCTGGGAGTCCCCTTTAAAAAGGGGTCCCCCAGATGCCCACCCCCCCTCCCAGGAGAAATGAGTATAGAGGTACTTGTACCCCTTACCCATTTCCTTTAAGAGTTAAAAGTAAATAAACACACAGACACTTAGAAAAAGTATTTTAATTGAACAAAAAACATAACCACGAAAAAAGTCCTTTAATATTCTTAATTAACCATTAATACTTACCTGTCCCTTTAAAAGCCAGTTCCCACGCAATATCCTCGGAAATATACTAAACAGTTACAATATAACAAAGTTATTACAATGTAACAACTTTGTTACATTGTAACTACGCCGCACCCGACGCCACTCGCCGCTCAGCCGCCGCACCCGCACGCACCCGACAGAGCTCTGAGCTATATAGCTCAGAGCTCCCTAAGCATCTTTGTATTTGGGCTCCAAGGAGCCCCATTGGTCCTTAGCAGACCAATGGGGTTCCTTTAAATCAGAAGGAACCCCATTGGTCTGCTAAGGACCAATGGGGCTCCTTGGAGCCCAAATACAAAGATGCTTACAGAGCTCTGAGCTATATAGCTCAGAGCTCTGTCGGGTGCGTGCGGGACGCTAAGTCCCCGCCGGCTCCCGCTGTCCACCCCGCCCACATCTGTCACCCACATGTCACCCACATGTGGGTGACATGTGGGTGACATGTGGGAGAGGCGGGGAAGGCAGCGGGAGCCGGCGGGGACTTAGCGTCCCACACGCACCCGACAGAGCTCTGAGCTATACAGCTCAGAGCTCTGTAAGCATCTTTGTATTTGGGCTCCAAGGAGCCCCATTGGTCCTTAGCAGACCAATGGGGTTCCTTCTGATTTAAAGGAACCCCATTGGTCTGCTAAGGACCAATGGGGCTCCTTGGAGCCCAAATACAAAGATGCTTAGGGAGCTCTGAGCTATATAGCTCAGAGCTCTGTCGGGTGCGTGCGGGTGCGGCGGCTGAGCGGCGAGTGGCGTCGGGTGCGGCGTAGTTACAATGTAACAAAGTTGTTACATTGTAATAACTTTGTTATATTGTAACTGTTTAGTATATTTCCGAGGATATTGCGTGGGAACTGGCTTTTAAAGGGACAGGTAAGTATTAATGGTTAATTAAGAATATTAAAGGACTTTTTTCGTGGTTATGTTTTTTGTTCAATTAAAATACTTTTTCTAAGTGTCTGTGTGTTTATTTACTTTTAACTCTTAAAGGAAATGGGTAAGGGGTACAAGTACCTCTATACTCATTTCTCCTGGAAGGGGGGGGTGGGCATCTGGGGGACGCCTTTTTAAAGGGGACTCCCAGATTCCACCATGAACCTCCCCCCCAGGAAATCGCGGCCTTCACCTCCACCGCCCATCGGAGGTGGAGAAGAGCCCCTTGTCCTTGGATTGGACAAGGGCTCGGAGGGGGAGGGGAAAGCTTGGCTGCCCCTCCCCTTCCGAGACCCCCCCAATCCATGGACCATGCAGGCTGGTATAGTCAGGGTGCGGAGCCCCACGCGGCCGGTGCTCCGCATTCTGGCTATCCCAGCCTGCATGGGGGACAAGGGGTTAAAGAGGTCTGGGAGGGGGGACCCCACGTCGTTTTTTTTTATATTTCCCACACTCAGAACGAAGTAAGTAAAACTCTTCCCACTTGGGGGAATCTATGAAAATAATACACTATTGTTACCTGTGCAAAAAAAACTGACATTTTCCGAATTTAAAAGACATTTTCGCCCTTGAAACTTAAAAATCGATTTTCTCAAAAACTATAAGGTCTTTTTGAAAAAAATTTTTTTCCTCTTATTCCCACTGATCCCCTTAATATACCCTGGGAATTTGGTGTTCCTAAACTTTAAGCAGGCTTTGCTATTAATCGTTAAATTCGGCGGGTTTTTAAATGTTTACATTTTTCCTTTGAAACTTTAACATCGATTTTCTCAAAAACTATAAGGTCTTTTTGAAAAAAAATTTTTTCCTCTTATTCCTCCTGATCTCCTTAATATATTCTCCAAATTTGAGGCTCTTAGCATTTAAGGGGGCTTTGCTATTAACCCTTAAAGTCGGCGGCTTTTGTAGATTATACGGAGCGTTACGGTTTAACGCGAAATTACGGTAGCGTTTAATGCGAAATTACGGCATGAACGAAACGCGAAATTTCGCATTGAAAATTACGCTTACGGTATTTTCAATTACGATTTTAATGGCAATTACGCTACCGCAATTTCGCATCGTAATCGCGAATTTCGCATGCGTAATTATAGTAATGCGAAATTTCGAAAATTTCAGCTCAACTCTAATTATTTGTATGTGTGGCCCCAACAATAAATCAATTGGCAATAACGTCATCCAATGATGTATCTGTCAACCAAGTTGTCTAGTACAAAAAAATCGAGCATTAATCAGCATGAATTCTTGCTTGACTGAAGAGCTGTCACCTGCTGGGTTTTACTGGGCTCCCTGGTGGGAAATGTCAGTTACTGGAAACCAGGGATCTGTCATTTAGTGACAGGAGTACAGCAAGTAAACATTGGTGTCTAACGGCTCTACAATTAAACAAATGTACATTACGGCTGCAATGAATTTACTGTGATGGATGACCTGATTGAAGGATAGTTCTCCAGGTGACATGATTGACAATGGATTTACTACTGGCGGCCTAAATAAAATTGCTCCTTGCATGCATGTCCAGGTATGCATGTGTTTGTGTTTTATTTTGGTTTGGACCTCACTACTTATTTACATGTGTGATAATGAATATCTGCTTGCTTTCTTATTAATCATGGAGCCAGCATATGCCCACCCCATTTTTTTACCTCACTTCCTTTACTGAGAATAACTGAGGTAAGAAGGAGTCCCTTGTCTCTCAATATTGGGATAAGAGTACTCTGTGAGTACTCTGCCCCACCCCCCCGCAAGCTACCTTCCCAGTGTTGGAATGCATGTAGACTGGTTATGGCCTAGGAGGGGGAGACCACATACTTACTGGCATATTCTTCTAGGCATCACAGACTGCGTGCCTGACAGGGGACTGGTAGAAAAAAACTGTATAGGAAACTGCGTGTCCTTTTTTCTCACTATTTTGTATAAATCTGCTGTCATTTTAATTGTTAAACATTATCTGACTCTGAGTAACATTTAATTACTATGAATGGTCATTATTATGTTATTTTAAAAATGCTTTCTCTTTAAAATGTGCATTCTAAAGAAATGTTCATCTTTAAATTTTGCATTCTAATGAAAAGTATTTATTTTCACCTTTTTTTCCCCAAAGGATCAAATATCTATATCATATCACCTTGTGTGCAGTGATTGTGAACCTTTGGGTAAAAATACAAACTAAGTTCACTGAACCATTCCTAGTATCCTAGGCCATTTAATAGACAAGTTAGCTGTTAGTTTAAATTTATTATAAAACACTCAACATATGATGCCCCCACAGATGTTAATGTATTTACTTGGATACTTAATTGTTCTTGGAACCTTAAAATTATTGATTTTATCAGTATAATCCAATGAGTTTCCAACAATTTAAACTTGGGAAAATTCTCCCTAATTCTCATATACTGTATTATCTCAGAACCCAGGAAACCTGACAGCAATCACAGTTCTTACCTTTACACTTCAATGCCCTTCTCCTTTACTGTATGTACTGTATGTCTGCAGAGTTCAGTCCATCACCGTTCTTTCCTAGTTTATGCATTTTAACAAATTATATTACACAGATGTACTTGAATTAATCTGCCAAAGCAGCCAGGGTGCAAAATGATGCAATAACTGACTTATGGGAACAAATGTGTTTTGCAACAGGGCCTATTAGCGTTTGCAGCCAGGAATGCCAAAGGATTCCCGTTGGTGTGTATAAGTGGATAAGTGGACCACTGGAAAACCTTGATGGAAAATTAAAATATGAACTTTTAGTGAACAAAACAACCATTTGTGATCACTAGCCATCAGATAAATATATTCACAGACATTCCCTATGTAATGGGCCAGTCAAACCACAAGGGACAAGCACTCTACCAGAGAAGAATATATTTTTGTCCCTGGGTGCTGTAGAGAGCCTTATGCCTCTTTTTGTCTCTTCCATGAATGTTTTCCAAGCCAACCATGCATGAACTTTCACTGCCTGTCTGCTCACTGTCAGCCAAAGCAATCACAAATGATTATTTCAGTCTACAAAAATATTGTGTCTGTATAGCAATATAGCTACACATCAACCATTTGTTGTGTGACTGCTAAGAATTAAACATGTGCAAACTGTAAACAAAAGACCAACTTCACACTAAAAAACAGATCATATAGAAAAAGGAGGAGTCTGTATGTTAAATTGCTACTTCTTTATTTCCTGTTGTAAATCAAGAAAGGGCTGAAGACTGTAAGAGTATGGAGTCCATACTGGTAAGTATTTATGCCAGAAGTAAGAGATGTAATTTGTTTATTTTGTTTTGGTTAAAGAGAAACTGTGATCAAGAATTGAACTTCATCCCAATCAGCAGCTGATACCCCCTTTCCCATGATAAATCTTTTCCTTTTCTCAAACGGATCAGCTCTTTATGGCTGATATCGTGGTGAAAACCCTCCCACTACGTGATGTCAGGACCATTGTCTGTGAACCTCATTGCAGCTGTTTGCAGCTGGGTCCAACTGCCAAAAACCAAGCAGCATCTCCTACCACTGACATCACCTGCCAGCAGTAAAAATGTCACCATGTGGTAAATGTCAGAATGTAAATCAGGGACAGGAAAGATTTTACAATGGGAAAACACTGACTAAATCATTTATACATGATTATTGTAAAAATTAGGCACTTTTTATTACATTATTTTCACTGGAGTTCCTCTTTAAGTCTCCATACATAAATGACTTGGATGAAGTAAAATTACTGAAGCAGACCAAAAAATCTGCAAACAAAAATGTGATGCCGGTTATTGGTGATTTCAATCATGCAGCTATTAAGTGGGATATTAAAGTTGTTGGCTCTTGTAAAAGTGCAAATCTGCAAGACAATGACTTCACTCAAATGGTAACCAAACCTACTCTGTCAACATGGTGGGTGCTTTAAATGCAGTGCATATGAAATAAGACAAACATATATAATGTTTATTAATAGATAACAATACTTATCTTTAATCTAGTAAACAATATGAATGTGGAGAGTGGGAGGGGCACAGTTCATGTTATGCATAAGGTATACGACTTGTGAACAATGGTTCAGGTATACTTATGATCCTGGTTGAACTGCCCTGAATCTTCATTACAATCCTGGTATATAAGCAGACAGACATCTTGTCTCTTAGGAACCCAAGTGGCATCCGTATCATCATTATCATCATAATCATCTTTCCCAGCTTCGCTTGCCTCAGACACCTCATAAACTGCACCAACAGCAGGTACTTCATCATCCTCCTCCTCACACATTATGTCCATAGTGTCGCCTAACTCAGACATATGAGGTGGTGTAACTTGCTTAGCGCCTTCATCTGGTTGTAACAATAATGTCTGTGAATCAGTTAAATCCTCACCAAATAACTCCTGCGAAGTGTCAAATGCAGCGAATGTGGTGCTTGTCATAGCACTGGTGACTGCGGAAGATGAGGTGTTCAGTGGTAAATAGTCAACCACATCCTGACAATCTTGGGAGTTGATGGGATGTGCCTTCTTCTGAGCACTTTACTTTGGTCCAGGGCCGCACAAAATCACGTCAGCACGACCTCGAACAGACCTGCCGGGCGGCCTTACTCTGGGTCTGCCTTTGCCTCTGCCTCTACCTGTTTTGTACATATCGGGGGGGATGAAGTGAAAGGTATGCACTGACTTGACTAATACAATATGCAGTCACACAGGTGCAGTGAAAGGTATGCAGTGACTGGTATTAAAATACAATGTGCAGCTGTCACACAGGTGCAGTTAACAGATATGCACGGACTGGTATATTACACAGCGTGCGGTCACACAGGTACTGTGAACAATGATGCAATGACTGGTATTACAAATTTGCAGCTGTCACTCACACAGGTACCGTGAACAGGTGCAGTGACACTGCATGCAATCACATAGGTAGGTAGGTGCACTGAACAACAACAGGTGGGTATGCAGTGATTGGTTTTACAAATGTGCACCTGTCACACACACAAAGGTACCGTGAACAGGTGCAGTGACACTGCGTGCGGTCACGTAGGTAGGTAGGTAGGTGCACTGAACAACAGGTGGGTATGCATTGATTGGTATTACAAATGTGCAGCTGTCACACACAATTTGTGCTACCAGTCCAGACTCAACCAATTCAAGCCAGGAGATACACCTGTCACACACACACACAGGTACAGTGAACAGATGTAGTGACACTGCGTGTGACTGCAGCTGTCACACACACACACACACACACACACACACACACACACACACACACACACACACACACACACACACACACACACACACACACACACACACACACACACACACACACACACACACACACACACACACACACACACACACACACACACACACACACACAGGTACTGTGAACAGGTGCAGTGACACTGCGTGCGGTCACATAGGTAGGTAGGTGCACTGAACAACAGGTGGGTATGCAGTGATTGGTATTACAAATGTGCACCTGTCACACACAATTTGTGCTACCAGTCCAGACTCAACCAATTCAAGCCAGGAGATACACCTGTCACACACACACACAGGTACAGTGAACAGATGTAGTGACACTGCGTTCGGTCAGATAGGTAGGTAGGTGTACTGAACAACAGGTGGGTATGCAGTGATTGGTATTACAAATGTGCAGCTGTCACACACACACCCAGGTACTGTCAACAGGTGTGGTGACACTGCGTGCAGTCACATAGGTAGGTAGGTGCCCTGAATAACAACAGGTGGGTATGCAGTGATTGGTATTACAAATGTGCACCTGTTACACACACACAGGTGCTGTGAACAGGTGCAGTGACACTGCGTGCAGTCACATTGGTAGATAGGTAGGTGCACTGAACAACAACAGGTGGGTATGCAGGGATTGGTATTACAAATGTGCAGCTGTCACACACACACTTAGGTACCATCAACAGGTGCAGTGACACTGCGTGCAGTCACGTAGGTAGGTAGGTGCACTGAACAACAACAGGTGGCTATGCAGTGATTGGTATTACAAATGTGCAGCTGTCACACACACACTCAGGTACCGTCAGCAGGTGCAGTGCCACTGCGTGCAGTCACGTAGGTAGGTAGGTAGGCAGGTGCACTGAACAACAACAGGTGGGTATGCAGTGATTGGTATTATAAATGTGCACTTGTCACACACACATACAGGTACCGTGAACAGGTGCAGTGACACTGCGTGCGGTCACGTAGGTAGGTAGGTAGGTGCACTGAACAACAACAGGTGGGTATGCAGTGATTGGTATTATAAATGTGCACTTGTCACACACACACACACAGGTACCGTGAACAGGTGCAGTGACACTGCGTGCGGTCACGTAGGTAGGTAGGTGCACTGAACAACAACAGGTGGGTATGCAGTGATTGGTATTACAAATGTGCACCTGTTACATACACACACAGGTACTGTGAACAGGTGCAGTGACACTGCGTGCAGTCACGTAGGTAGGTAGGTAGGTGCACTGAACAACAATAAGTGGGTATGCAGTGATTGGAATTACAAATGTGCAGCTGCCTGTCACACACACAGGCAGTCACTGAATGTGCTAGGCCTGGCAGTGGCACAGTAGGAATTACCAAGGCTGTATATGCAACACAAGTGTCTGTGGGACACACACACAAAAAAAAAAAAAAAGATCACAAGAACAACATTAGCTCTCAAAAGAGCTGCTGAGGATGAGGAGTGCTTTTTAGCAATAAGATCAGCAAGAAGGAGCAACCGAACAAGCCTAACACAAGAGCCTAACTAAGCTTTCCCTGTCAGCAGCGGCAAGGTTCTCTCCCTTCTCTAATTACTGCAGCCACACGAGTGAGTGAAATGGCTGACGCTGTCTGCATTTTATTAGGAGAGGGGGCCTCCAGGAGGGAGTGTAGCCTGATTGGCAACCCTGTGCCTGCTGACTGTGATGAAGAGTGTCAAAGTTGACCCTAATGATGTAGTATAGGGGGCGCGTTGAACCGCCATAAAGTTCGCGGTTCACCTCAGACGCAAACCACCTAAATTCGCGCGAATAAGTTTGCGGGTGAACCGTTCGGGCCATCTCTAGATATAAAGTCAAATCCAAAAATGTTTACAAATATATTCATTCAAAAGAAAGAAGGCTGAGAAGGTAGGACTTTTATACGATCAGGCAAGGAGCTTGATTGTGGCTGATAGGCCTAAAGCTGATATTTTAAATACACACTTTCCTTCTGTCATTACCAAGGGAATGTCCTTGTTTGTTTCATAATACACTGTGAGGTTGTTCTAAGACTACCTCATTCAGCGTGAATTGTCAAATCCAGGAAGCTGCAAAAACCACCACCAAGAAAGGAGTTAGCCCAGGCCTTGTTTATCACATATTAAAAAAATTCCTTTATTGTGAGCAGTTGATCTCGGGTACCGTATATTAAAAAACACTCTAAATAAAAATCATTAAAACACTTCAAAGAACCTCAGGAATAGCATGGTACATCCCCACTTTCACACTTGCTCCATACAAGCATACACACCATTCATTTAACAGGACAGTTTTTGCATGCAGTTGTGAGACCACAGAGCTCTGTGTGATAGATAGCTACTTTAACAGCTTAAATAATAGTTCATATATAAACTTAGCCTTCTATTGACAGTTCCGGTAGGTGCTGGCATATATGCATAGGGCCCAACCGTCCCGTTTTTGTCGGGACTGTCACGATTTTGGGGGGCTCTCCCGCTATCACGGTATGAGCCCCCCAAGTCCCAGGCAGCAGTGGGCAGTGAGGGCGGAAAAAAAATGATCGAGGCGCCAGCCACGAGTAAATGGGATGCGGGACGCGTGCATCCCATTACTACCTCCCTCCCTTGGAATAT
Organism: Hyperolius riggenbachi; assembly: GCF_040937935.1. Taxonomy (NCBI): domain Eukaryota; kingdom Metazoa; phylum Chordata; class Amphibia; order Anura; family Hyperoliidae; genus Hyperolius; species Hyperolius riggenbachi. The sequence continues at coordinate 210,839,091 of NC_090650.1, read as the reverse complement.
GCCCCCCCTGTGTCTTCCCCCTGTTTGCAGAGTGCGCAGCTAAGCGGAGCGGGCTGTCAGCTTACCGGTATCCATGGACGCATACCGATGTCCGGCTTCAATCTGCTTCCTGTGACGTCACAGGAAGCAGGAAGCCAGATGGTGGTATGCGTCCATGGATACCGGTAAGGGGTGTGGCCTAAGTGTCCCGATTCCTAGATTTAAAATGTTGGGAGGTATGTATATGTAGAATGGTCAAAAAAACTTTGAGTGAGTGTCAAACATCTAGTTCATCTCCTCAGAAGCATGTCCTTTGCAAGCCTGCAAGCGATAGCATACTGGTTCCATCTTAATGGAGAGGCACTTCCACTTTAACACAACATCACCACCTTGATAGAAGCTCAAAGTGTGGATTATTGTGAGCAGAGTTCAGTGGCGTATCTAGGGAAGATAGCGCCTATGGCAAGCACTGTAACTGCGCCCCCTCAGGACACCCCACAGCTACGGGGGGGGGGGGATAATAGAAATGAGGGATAAGGAGGATAGAGAGGGCTGGGGAGGAGGGATAAGGAGGAAAGAGAGGAATGGTTAGGGAAAGAGGGATAATGAGAGAGGGCTGAGGAGAGGGAATAAGGGATAAGGAGGATAGAGAGGGCTGGTGGAGGGAATAAGGGCTCTTTCACACCAGAGCCCGTTTTGTACGGTTTAACGCAAAGTCAAAACTTTGCATTAACCAAGGTAAAATGAAAGTCCATAGACTTTCATTTTACCTTTCACACCCGACACTGTGTTTTGGTGCGTTGCAGTACGTTGCACCCGGGAGCATTTAATCGTCGGGAGCCGGCGTTTTCCCGTCGGGTGAATTAATTACTACCGCCGCTGATTGCGTCACACTGCTACATACCGACAATACATGGCAGGGCATATAACATGTGCAGGAGAACGGTTTGGAGGGATGAGGGATAAGGATTAGAGAGAGGCTGCTGATACTAAAAGGGTGGGGGGGGGGGGTATTGGTAGAGAGACACCTCTGCAGGGAGGGGTTGGGGTCTTTTTGTGGCCACAATTATTCAGCCACCCTGACTTAAGAGGCATATGAGGAAAGAGAGGACTGAGGAGAAGAAATGAGGGATAAGGAGGAGAGAGGTCTGGGGGGGGGGGGGGAATAAGGAGGAGAGAGGTCTGGGGGGGGGGGGGAATAAGGAGGAGAGAGGTCTGGGGAGGGGGGGATAAGGAGGAGAGAGGTCTGGGGGGGGGGGATAAGGAGGAGAGAGGTCTGGGAGGGGGGGATAAGGAGGAGAGAGGTCTGGGAGGGGGGGATAAGGAGGAGAGAGGTCTGGGGAGGGGGGGAATAAGGAGGAGAGAGGTCTGGGGAGGGGGGGGGGGATAAGGAGGAGAGAGGTCTGGGGGGGGGGGGGTAAGGAGGAGAGAGGTCTGGGGAGGGGGGGATAAGGAGGAGAGAGGTCTGGGGAGGGGGGGGATAAGGAGGAGAGAGGTCTGGGAGGGGGGGATAAGGAGGAGAGAGGTCTGGGGGGGGGGGACAAGGAGGAGAGAGGTCTGGGGGGGGGATAAGGTGGAGAGAGGTCTGAGGGGGGGGGGATAAGGAGGAGAAAGAGGCTACCTATACTAAAGAGGGGGGGGGGCTACATATACTGCAGGGAGGGGGTGAGGTCCGTTTTAGTGGCAACAATTATTCAGTCACCTTATGCATAACTACCTTGGAGGTCATGCTGCATCAAAACACTGATCATGCTGCTAAGGCTCCTCTGCTGTAGAATCCTCTGGCTCCATGTTGTTTAGCTATTCTGCCTCCTTCATCAACACGTGTGGCAGATTTTCCTGTGTTCAACTCTAATTTCCCCACCACGTGTAACACAGAAGTTCAGTGAAAGGCAAATCTGCATGTCTCCCCTTCTAGGAGCTACTCTGTAATCGTCCGGGTGGGTCTGAGAAGCAGGAAGCAAGCGATAGTAGAGCAGCTGTAGAAGGGGAGAGATGCAGAGCTGCCTGTCACTGTAGTCTGTGTTACCCGAGTGGTGTGGTAGGGAAATGGCTGCTAAATGTAATCAGCTGAGGAGAAGGGAGGGAGAGCACTCAGAGCAGGCAATACAGAGCTGCAGTATTCCACAGTAGAGAAGCACTGGCTGAGCAGCCGGTCACTGATCATCTGTACTAGGCAATGGAATGGCTGCAGGACCTCCGGTATTACCATCACACACACACACACAGATGAAGGGAAGGGGGCGGGAAGCTGCTCCGTCCCTTCACAGACACAAATGCTGCAACTCTTCTGTGTTACTGTGGTCTCTGCACAGCATAGAGAGGAGAGACCTGCGCCCCCCCCAGTGCCTGAAAGGAGGCGGCGCCCAGGGCATTAGCCACGCCTGCACCTCTGTAGATACGCCTTTGGCAGAGTTTGCATAGCATTAGTAAGCCTTGCATAGCATTAGTAAGCCTCACATAGCATTAGTAAGCATTGCATAGCATAGCATAAACTCAGATAGAGCATAGAGTCTGAAGCAACACAGTCATAACCTCGCTTAGGGGAGCGCCAGGCCTCCGTGTTTCAAACTCCCCAGCGGGTATACATGGACTCTAACCTATGTTAGTTACTCACAAACTTGCAGCGTCCTGTTGTAACACAGGAAGGTGTACAGGTACATTTAAATAAGACAAAATAGATAAGGCACCTGGCCCTGATGGCATCCATCACTAAGTATTAACCTCCTTAGCACTGTGTCGGGCATACCGCTAGCTCTCCTCAGGGTCCCCTAGGACTAATTTAACAGTCTACCTGGCTGTAAAAGCTTTAGCTAACACTAGGCTAGCTAGTATATGTAGTAGTCGGCACCCCCCCCCCCCCCCGATCGTCGCTGATCCCCCGATCCAGCCAGTTAATACATTACCCAGCCTGTATCCAGCGATCGGTGCAGCCCCCCCCCCCCCCAGACAGCTCCGGTCTCTCTATGGGGAGGATCGGGTCTGCGCATGATGTCATGACATCATGTACGATCCTCCCCATAGAGAAGAGCAGAGCTGTCCAGGGACTCAGTAATGTATTAACTGGCTGGATCAGGTGATTCAGTGGGGTGCCGGCTACATATACTAGCTAGCCCAGTGCTAGCTAAAGCTTTTACAGCCAGGCAAACTGTTAAATTAGTCCTGGATCTCTAAAGCTGCAAAACCTCCTGAGCGGAGTAACGCCCAGGAGGTTAAAGTAGATGAGTTCAGTTATTGATAGGCTACTTTTCGTATTTTTTGGGACTCTTTTGCAGGTGGGTCTGTTCCGTATGACTGGAAAACAGCAGATGTTTTCCCCTTATTAAAGGAAGTATAATAAGATCAGAGCCCCGAAAATATAGATTAGTAAATGTTACAACAGTTGCATACCTCCCAACTTTTTTGGGATAAAAAAAGTAACACTTTAAGATGCGCCCCAGTCACACCTCTAATCACATGAGGCAGGGCATCTTGGTGTGCACACCGCAGCATAGTGCCTGAGGTTGGCGTGGCTATTGCAGCAATGCTATAGTCCTTGCCCCGCATACAGGTAAATCAGGAATCCGTCGATTTCCGGACATCAATAGTAATTAGCACCGTCTGGAATTTGTGTGGCAGTAAGGTGACCAGTCATTTCGGATCACCCTATGCAAAATGACAGTCACCAGCAGCAAATGTATGCTAATCACACCCTTGACACACCACTAGTCAAGCATATCACAAACACTTCATCAGCAAATGACTCAGTTTTATCATTTAAATCCCACTGGTCCTCTCTATTACCATTAGTTTTCCTTCATTATAACATTTGAAAATAATAAATATATCCGTTTAAGTGATGGATATAAAATTTAGAGTCAAACACATTTTTCAGTAGAAAAATACATACATTTATGACAATATTTAAGGCAAGGCCACAAAGGCCATGGCCTAGGGCAGCAGGAAGCAAGGGGTGGACAACAGACTGGCACACTAGGGGGCAAGAAGTGGAGCAGTGGTCCCGTGCATCCCCCACCCTATCCTGTGCTCCCCCCCAGCACAGCACAGAATGGGGTGGGTGCAGGACCAGGGACGTGCACAGGATGGGGGGAGCACAAGACAAGAGCACAGGACCAAAGTAACAAATGAGACAAGGAGAGCACACAGGGTGGGGTGTTTGGGAAGGGAAAGCAGGCTTTGGTGACAGTGGGCCCTGGGCGGTAAAATGTCCAAACCAGCCCTGCATGCATTGACACAGATCTGTACCTAACCTAAGTACTGAAAGAGGGACAAATGAAGAAAAGAGAGGGACAGAGAGATTTGGTTCCAAAGAGGGGCTGCTCCTCCAAAAAAAGGGACAGCTAGGAGCTACGCAGTTGTTTGTAAACTGTTTTAAGGGACACAATCCAAAATTAAATGATGCAGAATAATGTCATTTCAGTTCATCATCAGCTTGGGTTTACTTACAGGTCTTGACACATGTCAAGTGTTATGTTACCAAACGCTTCCATTTAGATGCATGTAATTATTATTATTTACAATTTATATATCATCAATATTTTCCACAGCAAAGTAAAAAGTATATACTTTAGTTTTGTCCCTTAACTGGCCCTCAGAAGTGCTCACAATATAAACCCTACTTGTGAAGATTGTAATGTGCTAATTACGATTTTGCTAAATTTTGCATAATTTTCATAATTAGAACTACAATCATAATGGCAACATCGTAATCACAAAAAATGACACAACATTTTGCATAATTACAACTATACAGGACATTTTCGTAATTGCTGTAATATTCATAATTACGATTATTTTTGTGATGAAATGTTCATAATTACAATAATTTTCATAATTATGATAATTTTTTGCGTAAAAAACAAAATTATGATTTTGTGTTACTCGTAATTTTGTAATTACTCTAAATTAGGAATGAAACACCAAAATTACAATTTAACACAAAATGATGACACAATTTTATGAATTATGAATTTAAGAATTACATATTTTCTGACAATACAAAATTACATTTTTGTATCATAATTGCAAATTTTGTGATGTAATTATGCAAAAACAAAATGTTGGCTCATCAGTAACCCCTGCCATAGCCATATGTCCATCATAGTCTAGGGCCAATTTAGGGGGGAGCCAATTAACCACTTAACGACCGCCCACTGCACAGGGTCGGCCGGAAAGTGGATCCCGCAAGCACCGCCGCATGCACAGAGGCGGCGGTCCTTGTACAGGCATGGGCGGAGCGATCGCGTCATCCGTGACGCGATCCTCCGCCGGGGATCGATGGCCGGGGACTTAGACTCCAGTCCCCGGCCAATTAGCAGTGCCGGCGGGCGGAGGAAATCCGCAATCAAGCGAAATTAAGTGTATAAAGCACTTTGCTAGGTAAACAAAGTGCTTTATACACGCATTCCTCCTCGCCTCGTGGTCTCATTGTTCCAGAGATCACCAGCGAGGAGGAAGCAGTAGTAAGTATACACCACACATTTTTTTTTTGCCCACTGCCCCACTGATCTCCCACCCCAGCCTTCAGACTGCCCCCCTGCCCACCCCCCAGAACACTGTTTGCACCCAATCACCCCCCTAACAGCCCATCAATCACCCCCTATCACCACCTGTCACTGTTACCCATCAGATCAGACCCTAATCTGCCCCTTGCGGGCACCCAATCACCCGCCTACACTCTCAGATTGCCCTCAGAACCCCCCCTTATCAATTCGCCAGTGCATTATTTACATCTGTTCTTCCCTGTAATAACCCACTGATCACCTGTCAATCACCTGTCAATCACCCATCAATCACCCCCTGTCCCTGCCACTCATCAATCACCCCCTGTCACTGCCACCCATCAATCAGCCCCTAACCTGCCCCTTGCGGGCAATCTGATCACCCACCCACACCAATAGATCGCCCACAGATCCGACGTCAGATCACCTCCCAAGTGCATTGTTTACATCTGTTCTCTACCCTAAACACCCACTAATTACCCATCAATCACCCATCAATCACCCCCTATCACCACCTGTCACTGTTACCCATCAGATCAGACCCTAATCTGCCCCTTGCGGGCACCCAATCACCCGCCTACACGCTCAGATTGCCCTCAGACCCCCCCTTATCAATTCTCCAGTGCATTATTTACATCTGTTCTTCCCTGTAATAACCCACTGATCACCTGTCAATCACCCATCAATCACGCCCTGTCACTGCCACCCATCAATCACCCCCTGTCACGGCCACCCATCAATCAGCCCCTAACCTGCCCCTTGCGGGCAATCTGATCACCCACCCACACCAATAGATCGCCCGCAGATCCGATGTCAGATCACCTCCCAAGTGCATTGTTTACATCTGTTCTCTACCCTAAACACCCACTAATTACCCATCAATCACCCCCTGTCACTGCTACCCATCAGATTAGACCCCTATCTGCCCCTAGGGCACTCAATCACCCGCCCACACCCTCCGAACGCCCTCAGACCCCAGCCCTGATCACCTCGCCAGTGCATTGCTTGCATCTATTCCCCCCTCTAACCACACCTTGAGACACCCATCAATCACCTCCTGTCACCCCCTAGCACACCTACCCATCAGATCAGGCCCTAATTTGCCCCTTGTGGGCTCCTGATCACTCGGCCAAACCCTCAGATCCCCCTCAGACCCCCTTCCGATCACCTCCCCAGTGCATTCATTGCATCTATTTTCCCCTCTAACCACCTCCTGAGACACCCATCAATCACCTCCTGTCACCCCCCTAGCACTCCTATCCATCAGATCAGGCCCAATACAACCTGTCATCTAAAAGGCCACCCTGCTTATGACCGGTTCCACAAAATTCGCCCCCTCATAGACCACCTGTCATCAAAATTTGCAGATGCTTATACCCCTGAACAGTCATTTTGAGACATTTGGTTTCCAGACTACTCACGGTTTTGGGCCCGTAAAATGCCAGGGCGGTATAGGAACCCCACAAACTGACCCCATTTTAGAAAAAAGACACCCCAAGGTATTCTGTTAGGTGTATGACGAGTTCATAGAAGATTTTATTTTTTGTCAAAAGTTAGCGGAAATTGATTTTTGGTTTTTTTTCACAAAGTGTCATTTTTCACTAACTTGTGACAAAAAATAAAATCTTCTATGAACTCGCCATACACCTATCGGAATACCATGGGGTGTCTTCCTTCTAAAATGGGGTCACTTGTGGGGTTCCTATACTGCCCTGGCATTTTAGGGGCCCCAAACCGTGAGGAGTAGTCTAGAAAACAAATGCCTCAAAATGACCTGTGATTAGGACGTTGGGCCCCTTAGCGCACCTAGGCTGTCCAGCCAGGAGAAAAGTGTGATATAAATGTTATTTGTCTTGTCTACTTTTTCTCTTGTATTGAGCATAAATGGTAAATTTTAGGCCAGCTTCAGTTACTACTGTTGTGGTACAGTGGTTAGTGTGCTTGCCCACCACACAGTGAGACCCAGGTTCAAATCCCAGCCAATGTGAGTTGGCTTTTATGCTACACACCCTTAAAGGGAACCTAAACGGAGAAGGATATGGATTTTTCCTTTTAAAATAATACCAGTTGCCTGAATCGCCTGCTGATCCTGTGTCTCTAATACTTTTAGCCACAGCCCCTGAACAAGCATGCAGATCAGGTGCTCTGACTGAAGTCAGACTGGATTAGCTGCATGCTTGTTTCAGGTTGTGATTCAGCCACTATTGCAGTCACAAAGATCAGCTGGACTGCCAGGCAACTGGTATTGTTTACAGGAAACATCCATATCACTCTCAGTTAAGGTTCCCTTTAAGCAACCTAATGTTTCTATTGCATTGAGCATAAATGGTAAATTTTAGGCCAGCTTCAGTTACTACTGTAGTGGTACAGTGGTTAGTGTGCTTGCCCCACCACACAGTGAGACCCAGGTTCAAATCCCAGCCAATGTAAGTTGGCTTTTATGCTACAAACCCTTAAAGGGAACCTAAACGGAGAAAGATATGGATTTTTCCTTTTAAAATAATACCAGTTGCCTGAATCGCCTGCTGATCCTGTGTCTCTAATACTTTTAGCCACAGACCCTGAACAAGCATGCAGATCAGATGCTCTGACTGAAGTCAGACTGGATTAGCTGCATGCTTGTTTCAGGGTGTGATTCAGCCACTATTGCAGTCACAGAGATCAGCTGGAATGCCAGGCAACTGGTATTGTTTACAGGAAACATCCATATCACTCTCAGTTAAGGTTCCCTTTAAGCAACCTAATGTTTCTATTGCATTGAGCATAAATAGTAAATGCTAGGCCAGCTTCAGTTAGTACTGTTGTGGTACAGCAGTTAGGGTACTTGCCTACCACACAGTGAGACCTGGGTTCAATTCCCAGCCAATGTGAGTTGGCTTTTATGCTACAAATCCTTAAAGGGAACCTAAACGGAGAAGGATATGGATTTTTCCTTTTTAAAATAATACCAGTTGCCTGAATCGCCTGCTGATCCTGTGTCTCTAATACGTTTAGCCACAGCCCCTGAACAAGCATGCAGATCAGGTGCTCTGACTGAAGTCAGATTGGATTAGCTGCATGCTTGTTTCAGGGTGTGATTCAGCCACTATTGCAGTCACAGAGATCAGCTGGACTGCCAGGCAACTGGTATTGTTTACAGGAAACATCCATATCACTCTCAGTTAAGGTTCCCTTTAAGCAACCTAATGTTTCTATTGCATTGAGCATAAATAGTAAATGCCAGGCCAGCTTCAGTTAGTACTGTTGTGGTACAGTGTTTAGGGTGCTTGCCCACCACACAGTTAGACCTAGGTTCAATTCCCAGCTATGGTATGTAAACTGGTTTTTGAAATAGTATAATTCCCTGGCAGATGAGACCCTCCTCCCTCCGGTAGGAGGGACGAGGGAGGTAGCAGCTGTCCCTTAACTAATTAGTGTAGGCAGACAAGTGAGTGAAATGGCATAAGGACCTTGCTGGGAGGGAGGGATGAGAGCAATGTGTTTGGCAATAATGTGACTGCTGACTGTGATGTATAGGGTCAAAGTTTTGCTCAATAGAGCATTATGGGGTGAATCAAACTTACGCAAAAGTTCGCCTGGTGCAGGCGAACGCGAACCCCCAAAGTTCGCCTGGAACTGTTCGCCGGCGAACAGTTCGCTACATCTCTATTCTTAAAGCGAATGGGAACCGCATTTAAAAAAACGAGACAGATACTTACCCAAGGAGAGGGAAGGCTCTGGGTCCTATAAAGCCTTCCGGCACCTCTCCTGGTCCCCTCGTTCCAGTGCTGGCTCACGTGGTAGCAGTATTTGACTAAATTAGTCAAATACGGCTTTATCCGGCCGAAGGAGGCTTCAGAAGTCTTCAGGGAGCCCGAGTGCTCCTGAAGAAGGGCGGCCCTGTACTGCACCTGCGGAAGCATGCTCTCTTGCACACTCACGCCTGCAGTATGGAGCCGCACGTCTTTGGGAGGACACGACTCCCAAAGGCTTCCAAATACCCTTTCGGCGGGGGATTGAAACGGGGGGAGCCAGCACAGGATAGGGAGCACTGAGAGAGGAGATGGAAGGATCTATATGACCCAGAGCCTTCCCTCTCCTTAGGTAAGTATTTGCTTCATTTTTAAAAAAATGCGGTTCCCATTCACTTTAAATGACCCCATATGAAAAAACCATATTACCCTCAAAACCACAGATTACATTTAGAAGGGGCAAAACAATTATTAATTTAATTGCACCAAGTCACCTAAAAAAAGCTAAAATCATACCGCCACAAGTTGAAAGAAATATGACAAAGAAAATATGATGCTTTAAATGCAGAACAAATAGACATTATTGCAAAAATATCCAGGGTGGGACCACTAACATTATATCTTCTACCAATGACCAAACCTGACCTATACAACCATTTTACACTGTCAAGCAACTATATAATCTATGTCATGAAGTGCCCCTGCAACCTTAAATATGCTGAACGAATAAAACAACCATTCCATAAGAGACTAAATAAGTACAGAGAGAACGTTAGAAAAGGCAGCCAAAAGCACAGTATATCTAAAAATTTTGATCAAGTGCATAAAATGAATTTTAATCTGCTACAAGTGATTTTAATCGAACAAGTCATGGATACAAACAAATAAAACAGATACAGGACTTTATGTAACAGAGAAACTTCTTGGATTTTACAATTGGAGGAGACTTTTATCCCAAATGGACTCGATAAAGCTCTAGAAACAATGATGGAATAATAACTCAAGATAGACCTCCTCTGTGACTAAAACTCTTTTTAATTCTGTTTTAAAAAAATTCAAACATTTTTACAAAAAATCATAATTTGTATTCTTAGTGCAATTTTATGCAAATTGTATGTATATATTATTTGCACTTTACGTACTTATTTTTATCCTTAATTAATTTGAGTTGCTCTGAGACCTATGTATAATATGACAAACTCCATGCATATAAAGTTAGGATTATAGATACCCAATTTTACTGACAACTTATGCCTCCTTGTAATTACCAAAAAGAGGCAAAAGAATCTTGAACACACTGCACCACACCATATTAGTGTATAAATATGCAAATTTATTGGTACTAAAAGGGGAGGAAAAGCTAAAACAATTAAAAACATTAAGCAGGTAACATGGAATATTCTATACTAAGCAATGAGTTACATGACTGGGGTCTCCACTCTCCTCTGTAAGCATTCAACCACTACTCACCTGAGTCATTCTTCTTGTTAATCCTTTCCAACGTGTGACTAGTGATGTAGCAAACAGCAAATTTTCAGTTCGCAAACGCGAATTTACCACAAATGTTCGCAAACTGCCTTTTCGCTCCTCTCCCCAGCGCTCCCCATACCATGGACCATGCTGGCTGGTATAAATCAAGGTGCAAAGCCTCACACGGCTGGGCCTCCGCATTCTGGCTATCCCAGCCTGCATGGGGACAAGAGGTTAAAGAGGCTTGGGAGGGGGGACCCCACTTCATTTTTTTTATTTCCCACTATATGAACATATATAAATACACACAGATGTTTTTTACCTTTTGTAATTTGTTTCTGTACCTTTCTTGAATAAAGAATCTCTATTTTGGAGTTCCAGAATCTGCATCTCTTTTGTTGCAAATAAATATACTTATATACTTGTTAATACATTATCTGTCATTATAGCGCAGTAACTTTGCTACTTTTTTCTTCTAACTTTAACATCGATTTTCTCAAAAACTGTAAGATCTTTTTGAAAAAAAATGTTTTCCTCTTGTACCCACCGTCCTCATTCACATACCTTGGTGTTTCTAGCACATAAGGGGGCTTTGCTATTAACTACTTCCCGACCGCCGTATAGACAAATGGCGGCCGGGAAGTAGACGCCGCAAGGACCGCCGTATTGACAAAATGCGGCGGTCCTTGTTTGGGCATGGGCGGAGCGATCGCGTCATCCGTGACGCGATCCTCCGCCTCCGCCTGTCGCCGCTCACTCGCCGCAACATCCCGCCGGCCATACGGAAGCGCCGGCGGGATGTTAACCCGACGATCGCTGCATACAAAGTGTATAATACACTTTGTAATGTTTACAATGTTTACAAAGTGTAATGTTTACAAAGTGTATTATACAGGCTGCCTCCTGCCCTGGTGGTCCCAGTGTCCGAGGGACCACCAGGGCAGGCTGCAGCCACCCTAGTCTGCACCAAGCACACTGATTTCCCCCCCCCCACCCCAGATCGCCCACAGCACCCATCAGACCCCCCCCTGCCCACCCCCCAGACCCCTGTTTGCACCCAATCACCCCCCTAATCACCCATCAATCACTCCCTGTCACTATCTGTCAACGCTATTTTTTTTTATACCCCCCCCCTGCCCCCTGCTCCCTCCTGATCACCCCCCACCCCCCAGATTCTCCCCAGACCCCCCCCCCCCAATGTACTGTATGCATCTATCCCCCCTGATCATCTGTCAATCACCTGTCAATCACCTGTCAATCACCCGTCAATCACCCATCAATCACCCCCTGTCACTGCCACCCATCAATCTGCCCCTAACCTGCCCCTTTGCGGGCAATCTGATCACCCCTCCACACCAATAGATCGCCCGCAGATCCGACATCAGATCACCTCCCAAATCCATTGTTTACATCTATTCTCTCCTCTAAACACACACTAATTACCCATCAATCACCCATCAATCACCCCCTATCACCACCTGTCACTTTTACCTATCAGATCAGACCCTAATCTGCCCCTTGCGGGCACCCAATCACCCGCCCACACGCTCAGATTGCCCTCAGACCCCCCCTTATCAATTCACCAGTGCATTCATTACATCTGTTCTTCCCTGTAATAACCCACTGATCACCTGTCAATCACCTGCCAATCACCTATCACCCATCAATCACCCCCTGTCACCCCCTGTCACTGCCACCCATCAATCAGCCCCTAACCTGCCCCTTGCGGGCAATCTGATCACCCACCCACACCGCAAACCCGCCGTCAGATTACCTCCCAAATGTATTGTTTACATCTGTTATCTTCTCTAAACACCCACTAATTACCCATCAATCACCCATCAATCACCCCCTATCACTGTTACCTATCAGATCAGACCCTAATCTGCCCCTTGCGGGCACCCAATCACCCGCCTACACGCTCAGATTACCCTCAGACCCCCCCCTTATCAATTCGCCAGGGCATTATTTACATCTATCCTTCCCTGTAATAACCCACTGATCACCTGTCAATCACCTGCCAATCACCTATCACCCATCAATCACCCCCTGTCACCCCCTGTCATTGCCACCCAACAATCAGCCCCTAACCTGCCCCTTGCGGGCAATCTGATTACCCACCCACACCAATAGATCGCCCGCAGATCCGACATCAGATCACCACCCAAGCGCAGCGTTTACTCTCCTCTAAACACCCACTAATTACCCATCAATCACCCATCAATCACCCCCTATCACCACCTGTCACTGTTACCCATCAGATCAGACCCTAATCTGCCCCTTGCGGGCACCCAATCACCCGCCTACACGCTCAGATTACCCTCAGACCCCCCCTTATCAATTCGCCAGTGCAATATTAACATCTGTTCTCCCCTGTAATAACCCACTGATTACCTGTCAATCACCTGTCAATCACTTATCAATCACCCATCAATCACCCCCTGTCACTGCCACCCATCAATCACCCCCTGTCACTGCCACCCATCAATCACCCGCTGTCACTGCCACCCATCAATCAGCCCCTAACCTGCCCCTTGCGGGCAATCTGATCACCCACCCACACCAATAGATCGCTCGCAGATCCGACGTCCGATCACCTCCCAAGTGCAGTGTTTACATCTGTTCTCTACCCTAAACACCCACTAATTACCCATCAATCACCCCCTGTCACTGCTACCTATCAGATTAGACCCCTATCTGCCCCTAGGGCACTCAATCACCCGCCCACACCCTCAGAATGCCCTCAGACCCCAGCCCTGATCACCTCGCCAGTGCATTGCTTGCATCTATTCCCCCCTCTAATCACACCTTGAGACACCCATCAATCACCTCCTGTCACCCCCTAGCACACCTACCCATCAGATCAGGCCCTAATTTGCCCCGTGTGGGCTCCTGATCACTCGGCCAAACCCTCAGATCCCCCTCAGACCCCCTTCCGATCACCTCCCCAGTGCATTGATTGCATCTATTTTCCCCTCTAACCACCCCCTGAGACACCCATCAATCACCTCCTGTCACCCCCCTAGCACTCCTATCCATCAGATCAGGCCCAATACAACCTGTCATCTAAAAGGCCACCCTGCTTATGACCGGTTCCACAAAATTCGCCCCCTCATAGACCACCTGTCATCAAAATTTGCAGATGCTTATACCCCTGAACAGTCATTTTGAGACATTTGGTTTCCAGACTACTCACGGTTTTGGGCCCGTAAAATGCCAGGGCGGTATAGGAACCCCACAAGTGTCCCAATTTTAGAAAAAAAAGACACCCCAAGGTATTCTGTTAGGTGTATGACGAGTTCATAGAAGATTTTATTTTTTGTCAAAAGTTAGCGGAAATTGATTTTTATTGGTTTTTTTCCACAAAGTGTCACTTTCCGCTAACTTTTGACAAAAAATAAAATCTTCTATGAACTCGTCATACACCTAACAGAATACCTTGGGGTGTCTTCTTTCTAAAATGGGGTCACTTGTGGGGTTCCTATACTGCCCTGGCATTTTAGGGGCCCTAAACGGCGAGGAGTAGTCTAGAAAACAAATGCCTCAAAATGACCCGTGAATAGGACGTTGGGCCCCTTAGCGCACCTAGGCTGCAAAAAAGTGTCACACATGTGGTACCGCCGTACTCAGGAAAAGTAGTATAATGTGTTTTGGGGTGTATTTTTACACATACCCATGCTGGGTGGGAGACATTTCTATGTAAATGGACAATTGTGTGTAAAAAAAATCAAACAATTGTCATTTACAGAGATATTTCTCCCACTTAGCATGGGTATGTGTAAAAATACACCCCAAAACGCATTATACTACTTCTCCTGAGTACGGCGGTACCACATGTGTGGCACTTTTTTACACCCTAAGTACGCTAAGGGGCCCAAAGTCCAATGAGTACCTTTAGGATTTCACAGGTCATTTTGCGACATTTGGTTTCAAGACTACTCCTCACGGTTTAGGGCCCCTAAAATGCCAGGGCAGTATAGGAACCCCACAAATGACCCCATTCTAGAAAGAAGACACCCAAAGGTATTCCGTACGGAGTATGGTGAGTTCATAGAAGATTTTATTTTTTGTCACAAGTTAGCGGAAAATGACACTTTGTGAAAAAAAAAACTATTAAAATCAATTTCCGCTAACTTGTGACAAAAAAATAAAAACTTCTATGAACTCACCATACTCCTAACGGAATACCTTGGGGTGTCTTCTTTCTAAAATGGGGTCATTAGTGGGGTTCCTATACTGCCCTGGCATTTTAGGGGCCCTAAACCGCGAGGAGTAGTCTTGAAACAAAAATGACCTGTGAAATCCTAAAGGTACTCATTGGACTTTGGGCCCCTTAGTGCAGTTAGGGTGCAAAAAAGTGCCACACATGTGGTATCGCCGTACTCGGGAGAAGTAGTATAATGTGTTTTGGGGTGTATTTTTACACATACCCATGCTGGGTGGGAGAAATACCTCTGTAAATGACAATCTTTTGATTTTTTTACACACAATTGTCCATTTACAGAGGTATTTCTCCCACCCAGCATGGGTATGTGTAAAAATACACCCCAAAACACATTGTACTACTTCTCCCGAGTATGGCAATACCACATGTGTGGCACTTTTTTGCACCCTAACTGCGCTAAAGGGCCCAAAGTCCAATGAGTACCTTTAGGATTTCACAGGTCATTTTGAGAAATTTCGTTTCAAGACTACTCCTCACGGTTTAGGGCCCCTAAAATGCCAGGGCAGTATAGGAACCCCACAAATGACCCCATTTTAGAAAGAAGACACCCCAAGGTATTCCGTTAGTAGTATGGCGAGTTCATAGAAGATTTTATTTTTTGTCACAAGTTAGCGGAAATTGATTTTAATTGTGTTTTTTCACAAAGTGTCATTTTCCGCTAACTTTTGACAAAAAATAAAATCTTCTATGAACTCACCATACTCCTAACGGAATACCTTGGGGTGTCTTCTTTCTAAAATAGGGTCATTTGTGGGGTTCCTATTCTGCCCTGGCATTTTAGGGGCCCTAAACCGTGAGGAGTAGTCTTGAAATGAAATTTCTCAAAATGACCTGTGAAATCCTAAAGGTACTCATTGGACTTTGGGCCCTTTAGCGCAGTTAGGGTGCAAAAAAGTGCCACACATGTGGTATCGCCGTACTCAGGAGAAGTAGTATAATGTGTTTTGTGGTGTATTTTTACACATACCCATGCTGAGTGGGAGAAAGATCTCTGTAAATGGACAATTGTGTGTAAAAAAAATTAACAAATTGTCATTTACAGAGATATTTCTCCCACCCAGCATGGGTATGTGTAAAAATACACCCCAAAACACATTATACTACTTCTCCTGAGTACGGCAATACCACATGTGTGGCACTTTTTAGCAGCCTAACTGCGCTAAGGGGTCCAAAGTCCAATGAGCACCTTTAGGCTTTACAGGGGTGCTTACAATTTAGCACCCCCCAAAATGTCAGGACAGTAAACACACCCCACAAATGACCCCATTTTGGAAAGTAGACCCTTCAAGGTATTCAGAGACGGGCATGGTGAGTCCGTGGCAGATTTCATTTTTTTTTTGTCGCAAGTTAGAAGAAATGGAAACTTTTTTTTTTTTTTTTCTCACAAAGTGTCATTTTCCGCTTACTTGTGACAAAAAATAATATCTTCTATGAACTCACTATGCCTCTCAGTGAATACTTTGGGATGTCTTCTTTCCAAAATGGGGTCATTTGGGGGGTATTTATACTATCCTGGAATTCTAGCCCCTCATGAAACATGACAGGGGGTCAGAAAAGTCAGAGATGCTTGAAAATGGGAAAATTCACTTTTTGCACCATAGTTTGTAAACGCTATAACTTTTACCCAAACCAATAAATATACACTGAATGGGTTTTTTTTAATCAAAAACATGTTTGTCCACATTTTTCGCGCTGCTTGTATACAGAAATTTTACTTTATTTGAAAAATGTCAGCACAGAAAGTTAAAAAAATCATTTTTTTGCCAAAATTCATGCCAAAATCGCAGGAGCAATCAAATAGCACCAAAAGAAAGCTTTATTAGTGACAAGAAAAGGAGCCAAAATTCATTTAGGTGGTAGGTTGTATGAGCGAGCAATAAACCGTGAAAGCTGCAGTGGTCTGAATGGAAAAAAAGTGGCCGGTCCTTAAGGGGTAGAAAGCCCTAGGTCCTCAAGTGGTTAACTGCTCATTCGGCGGACATTGACTTTAATGTAAAATGCGGACGCAAATTTAAGAAAAAAAAAGTTTGTTAAATATGAACGGCGAACAGCCCAAGGCAACTGTCCACTAGTGAACTGTTTGTGCCAAGTCTACTTGTCACAATGGCCCCTATGCCCTGTTTTGTCATGCAGGTTCAAAAATAAATAAATGACCTTGCTCAAAGTTTGATACTAGAAGCGATAAACACAATAAAAGTCACCATCTAAATAAATCCTTTGTCTCGGCTTCCAGAGTAGGACCTCGGAAATGCAGGGGATTTAACACAGCACGTGTGGAAGCGGCTACCCGGGATTCGCAGATACACTTGTACAAAGTGCTTTACCCCTGACGTCTGTGAGTGCAAATCTTACTTTTTTATTCGTATAATAAATGATTTTACACTATATGGAGTGATTTCAGTTTTAGTGACTGGTGGATCAGCGTGACATTGCATACCCCTCATATGATATAAAAGCCTACCTCCGGAGATATTGGAGGCCTGCTGGGTGAGTGCGGGCACATGGGGGGGGGGGGGGGGGAAGTGTCCCTGCCTAGAATTCACCACGGTGGAGGTGTATTTATCACCAGAGAGGTGGAGGGGCCCCTTATTCAGCGGATTGCGCTATGAGTCTCTCATGTCTTCTCTTTTACATGTCTGATGTGATGGTTTGAATTGGAAGAATTATATCTTTCCCTGGGGTGTCTACAAATCTGAGGTCCTACTCTGGAAGCAGGGACAAAGGATTTATTTAGATGGTGACTTTTTTATTGTATATAGATACCAGGCGCAGAGACAGTGAGTTTGATGTCACCTCAAACTACTCAGCTGCGTGTTATAAAAGGGGATTCCCTCTTCCCTTAGAACTTAATGCAGATTAGACAACGATAACACGCGCTAAAATTCAAATGACTGCTTTATTATAAAACCCACATGAATCATATATTCTATAAATTCACAAATATTCCCCTGTATGCCCTTAGTGGGTTAATTACTCATCCATACACCACACATCCACAATGAAGGGCACTTCAGTACTCACAAACTATAAAATCAATATTGGGTATGTTTCTGATTGAAAAAAGACTAAAAAAGCTTAAAACAAATGTTCAAAAAGATGTCCAGGGGAAATATCCACTCTACCCCCTTACTTATGATGCTTCCTGACAAGTGATTATACTCTCTTCATCCCCTCCTGCATAAGCGGTATATGTATAAAATCTGAGGACTCACGTATCCTTATAGCATCATGGGTTGGCGTCTCCGCATAGGATATTGTCCGCAATAACTTCGATAAGTCACACCAGCGCTCCCCAACAGTCGTCCTGTTTGTAGAACGGCAACTCCCAAGTGTCCCTTCCACGCCGGCGATCTCGTACAGGCCGCGTCACTTCCGCCCGTCAGGCTCAGCGAGCCGCTCTCAGTACTTCCGCCCGGCTGTGTTGCACTAGGATCAGCTTACACGGTGACGTCACCTTAGGACTTTGGAACTTTGTCTTACGGGCAGCAGCTGTGCGCTTTCACTACATGCCCAGTTCTTCGACCTAGATTAGCGTTGCCCAAACTAAACAATAGCGTTCCTTCACCTCAACGCGTTTCAGCCAATTAACGATGACCTTCATCAGGAGGGTTTTAGCTTGAGGAGCAGCCAGCCATTTCCATCCGTTATATATCCCCCATGGATCCACCCTTTCACATGTCACTAAGGGCAAAGTTCACCACGTCCTAAATACATTTTTCCGGAACAGAGAGTGCAAATGTATGATTTTCCAAGGACTAATACCTTTCCTCTCATACCAACACTCAATCAGAAATTTAAAACCATATGCAGTAATAAAATTACAATCCATAATCTCATAATACCTCATAATGAATTCCCCACCACACCTATTAACCCACCAGTGGCCACTCGTCAACCTTCAATCATACTGATCCATACATGTTGGAATCATTCAATAAATCAATATCCAAACTAGTCGTTATCTTATCTGTTCCCTCAGATGTAACCTCGATCACCCCTAAAATATAACAGATTTCATTCCATTATTTAATCCAGAGATTCTATCCACCTCACAGTAGTGCAAACAGTTCCATTTCACTATTTAATCCTTTCGGAATTATAGTGTCCAATTGGAAGATCCATTTGGATTCATTCCTTGACATTTTTTTGATATAGTTACCCCCTCTCCAATCCGGTTCCACAGTTTCCAATCCAAAAAATATAGTCCCCCTCAAGTTGCCACCATGTTGTTCCTTGTAGTGCTTGGATAGTGGATGTCCCTCATTTTTCTTTTCAATATTATTGAAATGTTCGCCCACTCGTCTCTGTAGAGACCTTTTAGTTCTTCCAATATACCTTTTTTGACACGGGCATTGGATGCAGTAAATTACACCACTAGTGGTACATGTGATAAAATCTTTAATTCTATATTTCACTGCATCCGATGCCTCAATTTCCAATACTCTTTCAGGATTGCTAGTCCTTCTACAATTAAGACATATACCACACCTAACAAATCCCGCCCTATCCCTAACTACCTCCCCCTCTCTTACTGGTTTTTCATTTGCTGCCGTTGCTATAGCTAGTCCTAAATTTGGTGCTCTTTTATATATCACCAAACAACCACAAACTACCATCAAGTCTTCATATCACACTATACTTTATTGGAATAGCAATACAAAACCCCCCAATATCCCCCATAAAACCGTGAGCCTACAGTGATTCCCAGCCTAAACATACACAGCCGGCTGTGTCAAACATGCTACTCAATCATCCTGTGTCCACACACACCAATGTCTTTATACTCCCGGGAGTGTCTCTCCTGTTAGCTCAGACTAATGGTATAAGGTGTGTCCATAGAGGATTTCTTTAGTCCAGATTGCTTAGCTGCCAGTATAAGTTCTTATCCTGATAACCACAGCTCCAAGGAAATGCTCCACTTCTACTGTATAGTTAGTCAGGCAGTTCTTATGGTATTGCAAGGTATTAGGCTGCGGGGGGAGCGGGTAACTAGCATGCGGTATAACTAGCGGTGCCCGGAGGGCTCTCACCACCTCCTAAGGACAGTCTTCCGCTGTTAGGTCCTCGTGATGACCAGGTATTTCTGTCGCCCGCTGTCTCCTCTCATACCCCCTCAAGCTGTATTGCCGCTGGCGCTCCACGCCATCCAGTTCCAATCACGGAGAAGCATGTGACGTCACCTGTTACGGAAGTGAGCCGCAGGTGACGTCACATGCTTCTCCGTGATTGGAACTGGATGGCGTGGAGCGCCAGCGGCAATACAGCTTGAGGGGGTATGAGAGGAGACAGCAGGCGGCAGAAATACCTGGTTATCACGAGGACCTAACAGCGGAAGACTGTCCTTAGGAGGTGGTGAGAGCCCTCCGGGCACCGCTAGTTATACCGCATGCTAGTTACCCGCTCCCCCCGCAGCCTAATACCTTGCAATACCATAAGAACTGCCTGACTAACTATACAGTAGAAGTGGAGCATTTCCTTGGAGCTGTGGTTATCAGGATAAGAACTTATACTGGCAGCTAAGCAATCTGGACCAAAGAAATCCTGTATGGACACACCTTATACCATTAGTCTGAGCTAACAGGAGAGACACTCCCGGGAGTATAAAGACATTGGTGTGTGTGGACACAGGATGATTGAGTAGCATGTTTGACACAGCCGGCTGTGTATGTTTAGGCTGGGAATCACTGTAGGCTCACGGTTTTATGGGGGATATTGGGGGGTTTTGTATTGCTATTCCAATAAAGTATAGTGTGATAAGAAGACTTGATGGTGGTTTGTGGTTGTTTGGAGAATTGTTTAACCATATGAGGCTCCCCTATTCGAGGGTACACACAATTGAACACTAGATCGGAGCGCTTAATACTATTGTTGTATCTTTTATATATCACCTTTGGTTTTTCCAGTAATTTCTCACCCAGTATTTTATCCTCTTTTAAGACCTCCCAGTGTTTCTGGAGAAAATTTACAATCTTTTTTGACTGCGCAGTGTATTGTAATACCACATTAAACTCATTTGAGTCCTTGCCATTCCAATCCTGTGCATCCCTCCGGCCCAGCAATTGGTTCCTTTCCCTCTGCCTTAATTCCTCACATGATTGATGCACTTGTTCCCGGGGGAATCCTTTCTCCAAGAAGAAGTCCACAAGCCTACCAGCCTCCGCATCATAATCCGCCAAATTTGTGCAGTTGCGTCGAAGCCTAGTGAACTGCCCCTTGGGAATATTGTTCAGCCATCGTGGCAAATGGCAGCTAGTATATAGAATATAGCTGTTAACATCTACACTCTTCTGGAAGGTTTTGGTATTTAAAAGGTTATTTTTCACAAATAACTCTACATCTGAGGGAACAGATAAGATAACGACTAGTTTGGATATTGATTTATTGAATGATTCCAACATGTATGGATCAGTATGATTGAAGGTTGACGAGTGGCCACTGGTGGGTTAATAGGTGTGGTGTGGAATTCATTATGAGGTATTATGAGATTATGGATTGTAATTTTATTACTGCATATGGTTTTAAATTTCTGATTGAGTGTTGGTATGAGAGGAAAGGTATTAGTCCTTGGAAAATCATACATTTGCACTCTCTGTTCCGGAAAAATGTATTTAGGACGTGGTGAACTTTGCCCCTAGTGACATGTGAAAGGGTGGATCCATGGGGGATATATAACGGATGGAAATGACTGGCTGCTCCTCAAGCTAAAACCCTCCTGATGAAGGCCATCGTTAATTGGCTGAAACGCGTTGAGGTGAAGGAACGCTACTGTTTAGTGTGGGCAACGCTAATCTAGGATGAAGAAGTGGGCATGTACTGAAAGCGCACATCTGCTGCCCGTAAGACAAAGTTCCAAAGTCCTAAGGTGACGTCACCGTGTAAGCTGATCCTAGTGCAACACAGCCGGGCGGAAGTACTGAGAGCGGCTCGCTGAGCCTGACGGGCGGAAGTGACGCGGCCTGTACGAGATCGCCGGCGTGGAAGGGACACTTGGGAGTTGCCGTTCTACAAACAGGACGACTGTTGGGGAGCGCTGGTGTGACTTATCGAAGTTATTGCGGACAATATCCTATGCGGAGACGCTAACCCATGATGCTATAAGGATACGTGAGTCCTCAGAATTTATACATATACCGCTTATGCAGGAGGGGATGAAGAGAGTATAATCACTTGTCAGGAAGCATCATAAGTAAGGGAGTAGAGTGGATATTTCCCCTGGACATCTTTTTGAACATTTGTTTTAAGCTTTTTTAGTCTTTTTTCAATCAGAAACATACCCAATTTTGATTTTATAGTTTGTGAGTACTGAAGGGCCCTTCATTGTGGATGTGTGGTGTATGGATGAGTAATTAACCCACTAAGGGCATACAGGGGAATATTTGTGAATTTATAGAATATATGATTCATGTGGGTTTTATAATAAAGCAGTCATTTGAATTTTAGCGCGGGTTATCGTTGTCTAATCGACTTTTTTATTGTGTTTATCGCTTCTAGTTTTAAACTTTGAGCGCGGTCATTTATTTTTTTTGGACCTGACTTGCATTAATACAAGTGCTTGTGACCTGCACACCACGTTATTGCATGATTATTCTATTAGCGCATGTTTGGCGATTGTATTTGTCATGCAGGTTGTTGGCTTTGTTCCAGTCACTCTCAATCCTGTTATTTGCTCCGAATGGTTTATGGGAATGGATGCCTTGTTGTTTTCAGGAGGTCTGCTCCCTTATTCACCTTTATGCACATTGCACCATGTACTATCAAAGATTGACTGCCTTTTGGTTATACAGTACTTTGCTTACCTTGGTTGTGAGTCTATGACCAGTGATGTTGCTCATTGCTCAGTATACAATAGTCCATGTTCCCTGCTTCCCGGTTTTTAATCGTTTTTATTTTTTCCTCCCCTTTTTGTAACCATAAAATATACATATTTATACATTAATGCGTTGTGGTGTGGCATGGTGCATTCAGAATCCTTTTCCCTCTTTTTGGTTTCTGCACACCCCATTTATAGAAATATATTGAACACTAGGGCCCATATGCAATTCATTTTTTCACTTGAGTTTTCTCCTAGGAGATAATTTTTCATCTTCTATTAAAAATGACTTTTCAGCAATTTGTAAATGAAAAAGTACCAAAAAGTAGGTGAATAAGTACTATTAAAAATATTTTAAGTTTTTTCTTGTTTGTAAGTGGTTTAAATGACATTCTATTGACAAGCTATGAAAATATCACCAAGGTGAAAACTCAGGAGAAAAAGTAAATTGCATATGGGCCTTGGTGTTCATTATTATTGCTGATGGTGCTTGCCCCTTTGTGTTGTTAGTAATCTACGCCTTCATACATATGTATGCCCTCTCACTTAATCACCCTTTAATGCTATTCAATTTAATAATATTTCTTCAGATTTTAATTTTTAAATCTTACTGTGGCGTCCAAGCTTCCAGGTGGGTTGCACAGGAGGGAGGAGGGTGGAGGGTGGAGGGAGGAGGGAGGAGGGTGGAGGGAGGAGAGAGGAGGGAGGAGGGTGGAGGGAGGAGGGTGGAGGGAGGAGGGTGGAGAGTGGAGGGAGAAGGGAGGAGGGTGGAGGGAGGAGGGAGGAGGATGGAGGGAGGAGGGTGGAGGGTGGAGGGAGGAGGGTGGAGGGAGGAGGGAGGAGGGTGGAAGGAGGAGGGTGGAGGGTGGAGGGAGGTGGGAGGAGGGTGGAGGGAGGAGGGAGGAAGGAGGAGGGTGGAGGGAGGAGGGTGGAGGGAGGAGAGTGGAGGGTGGAGGGAGGAGGGAAGAGGGTGGAGGGTGGAGGGAGGAGGGTGGAGGGAGGAGGGCGGAGGGCGGAGGGAGGAGGGAGGAGGGTGGAGGGTGGAGGGAGGAGGGTGGAGGGAGGAGGGTGGAGGGAGGGGGGAGGAGAGTGGAGGGTGGAGGGTGGAGGGAGGGAGGAGGGTGGAAGGAGGAGGGAGGAGGGGCCTCCAGGTATTAGAGCCCTTGAAACATGTTTTCAGGAGGGCGGAGGGCGGAGGGAGGAGGGTGGAGAGTGGAGGGAGGAGGGTGAGGGAGGAGGGTGGAGGGTGGAGGGAGGAGGGTGGAGTGAGGAGGGTGGAGGGTGGAGGGAGGAGGGTGGAGGGTGGAGGGAGGAGGGTGGAGGGAGGAGGGCAGAGGGCGGAGGGAGGAGGGTGGAGGGAGGAGGTTGGAGGGTGGAGGGAGGAGGGTGGAGGGAGGAGGGTGGAGGGAGGGGGGAGGAGAGTGGAGGGTGGAGGGAGGAGGGTGGAGGGAGGAGGGAGGAGGGTGGAGGGGCCTCCAGGTATTAGAGCCCTTGAAACATGTTTTCTATCATTTTTCCAGCCGGTAGAATTTTTTCAAATTTTCAAAGTTCGCCTCCCCATTGAAGTCTATTGCGGTTCGCGAACTTTTTCGCGAACCGAACCTTTTGCGGAGGTAACAGAGTTTGCAAACCGAAAATCGGAGTTTCGCGACATCTCTATTTAAGAAGATGCCCCAGTGTTTTTGGAAGATGTTCCTAGTTTATTATTAGATTTATTTTCGTCCGCATCTTGTTTTTTAACCTATTTTGGTTCCTGGACGTAGAAACTACGTCCAGGAACCATGCGCGCTACCACGCGCTCCCGTGGCGGATCGCGCGCGTGCACGCGCGCTCCCAGCCCGCGGTTCGTTAGCCAGGCAATCAGTGAATCGGGCTATGGTGCCCGATCACTGATTCCTCTCCCCCGCTGAAAAGGCGACAGCTTCTCTCGGAAGCTTCGCCTTTTCTGGTTGTTACCTCCCCCATGCGTCGCTCTAAGCGTGTGTTACGCTTAGAGTGATGTCATGTAAACAAACTCATGGCCGCCATCTTGTGGCCAAAAAGTAATACTACAACCAAAAGTAAAAAAAAATTAAAATCAACACACATTTACATTTTAAACCTATTGTTTACATCCCACCCTCCCAAAACTACCCAAATAAAATGTTTACTATAAAAAAAAAACATTACAATAAAAAAAAAAACAACATGTAAATATTTACCTAAGGGTCTAAACTTTTTAAATATCAATGTAAAGATGATATATTTCTATATTTTTTTATTTTAAACTTGTAAATAGTGATAGATGCAAAACGGAAAAAATGCACCTTTATTTCCGAATAAAATATTGTCGCCATACATTGTAATAGGGACATAATTTTAACGGTGTAATAACCGGGACATATGGGCAAATACAATACGTGACTTTTAACTATGGAGGCATGTATTATTTTAAAACTATAATGGCTGAAAACTGAGAAATAATGATTTTTTCAGTTTTTTTCTTATTCTTCCTGTTAAAATGCATTTACAGTAAAGTGGCTCTTAGCAAAATGTACCCCCAAAGAAAGCCTAATTGGTGGCGGAAAAAACAAGATATAGATCAGTTCATTGTGATAAGTAGTGATAAAGTTATAGGTTAATGAATGGGAGGTGAACATTTCTCAAGTGAAAACGACGGAACGCGAATGGGTTAATTTCTTTTGCTTGGGGCTAGATATTCTTTTAATGTCAGGTGTGTTGTTGTTTTTTTCTATGGCAGTCTAGATTATTTTATGGGATATTTTTTGTGTAAGAATCTGTTTTTTATAATTTCTGATTGTTCTATGAAGTCAGTTGTTCTTGTACAATTCCTGTGCAATCTTTTGAATTGACAGAATGGTACGTTTTTCAACCAGGGTCTGAGATGTTGGCTGGTAAAATCAAGGTATCCATTGCAGTCTGTTGTCCTGAAGTATGTTTTTGTGGCTATTTTTTTGAGTGTATTCATACTTGGAGAGTTTTCTATATTTGTATTCAGAGATCATTGTATTGTACTTCATCAAGAATAGATCTGTTGGGTCCTTTGTAAGTTTTCTGTGGTATGCTATATCCTGTGATATTCTTTGACCCTCAAACACATGTTAATAAGTACATATGGGGAATAAACCCCCACAGATTAAATGCACAATCCCATCTATTCCTAAACATTTTGGGGGATATGGGTCTCCCAGACCTACACAAATACCATTTAGCCTCCCAGATATGCAGGGTGGTAGAATGGTCAAACCTTAAATCTCCCAAAAAATGGGTCATAGTGAAACAGGAAATGGCTGTTTGCAAGTCTTCCACTCTGGGATTGGCAGATTGTGCAGGAAGTGTTCCAAAACACTGGGGTAATCCTTTTATGGGGGCTTTGGTGAAATGTATGAGGAAGTACAGTATCTTCCAGCTGTGGGATTGGCATCCTTCCCAGGTAAACTCACCCCTTTATGTGACAATACAGCATTCCCTCCCTCAGCCGATTTTCCTTTTCTAGTTAATTGGCCAGATGGGGGCTGTCTCCTAGTGAAAGATTTTGTAGCGAGTGGTACAATTAAAGCTTTCTCTGAGTTAGCAACACTTAGGGACAATGTGCAGCTTTCCAGCTCTCAATATTTCCAAATACATCATGACCTAAATGTACTAAAATATAAATTTAACTGGACATTGACTGCCTTTGAGAATTTAATAGTGAGTGAGAAGCTTCACAAACACCTTGTCTCTCACATATATCAGTTGCATCTTACAGTGTCTTGGTCAGTGAAAACCCCATTCTAGGGAGATTGGGAGAGAGCTTCAGGCATACCATTGGATGAACAGCAGTGTAAAAACTAGGATATAAAATCCCATCCAGATGGTATAGAACTTCCAAGGTGCTACACAAAATCATATCAGTCCCCGACTTCAGTTAGAGTTGTGAGGCGAATGATGGTAATATACTTCACATCTTCTGGTCAGCCATGCATTTTATATATATATATATATATATATATATATATATATATATATATATATATATATATATATATATATATATATATATACAACAATGAATAATAGAAAACTACAAAAAAGAGAGTTGGCTCTTGGGTGCATGAAAACCAATAAATACCTTTATTAATAAACCAACTAGAAAAAAACCACATCTTGATCAATACAAAAAACCCATAATACACAAAATATTAAAATATTTTTAGCTCCAACAAAGCATGCCATCAGGACTCTAAATCACTACTAATGCTAAGGGGCTGCAGTCCCCAGAATAGGTAACTGTCAAGCTGACACACAATCTCACTAGATGATTTTTACTGGCAGAAATGCATGAAATCCATTGCAGAAAATCCCCCACTCATGGCGATGGAAGCATAACATCAATTCATAAGCACAGTTCCACATGAAGGAGCAGAATGGCACATCATTAATGTCCACGAAGCAGCACCCCCCAATCGCAGGGGCTAATGTATCAATGGTAGTGATGAGCAATTGATGAAGTCAAAGCTGTGAGCGGGAAGTTAGCAGCTGGCCATGCTATTAGTAAGCAGTGTAGGCAGAACTTCAAGCTTGTAATGTAATATGCATGCAGCAGAAGCATATGCAGTGGTAATGTAGCCAAAGACTGTGGCACAATGGATTAAGCAGTGAAGGTCTGAAGTAAATGATTGTAACAGCAGTGGTCCAGTGCTCAGTGTCCCAGCATAGCAAATGCAGTTCTAAAGCAGCCAAAGTCATTTGCACAGTGATTGAGCAATGAAGGCATGAAGTGACTTGTTATGCCAACAAAAGTCCAATGCTCAATGTCCAGCATCCAGCCATAAAGTGGTAAACCATGCATGCATTAATATAGTTACCAGTCCTGCTGTGTGCTGACAGTTCTTGAAAATGGCATGGTATAGAGTCCCAGATGGACTTCCGGCGCGAGCACTCCACTGCCGCTAGTCTGGTCTGGTCTAGACCAGAGCAGTGGCATGCAGATCCGGCGCTGGAACGAGGAGAGGTAAGTCCCGCTCGCTGCCGGCTGCCTGCACATTAGTTCTGGAGGGGAGAGTGAGGGATGGAGAGCCCTAAGGTGAGGGAAGGAGGGGGGAAATGGCCCCCCTTTTCCACCACTGCTCACAGCTCTCCTTCCACTGCGCTGCTTCCCTCCACACATGCCAGGGTGGACGGCGACCACGCTCAGGAAAAAGTCCACCCGCGTCCATGCCCCACTCGACCCCTGCCTGTAAACAGTACACGGAAGTAGTAAGTGTATCAGTGTTTACTTTCAATTTGTTAATGAAAGTCGATGTCTCGCTGAGGCTGGCTTTCATTTATCACAGGCACTGTGATCAGGTCTGGGAACAAGCTGTTCCCATTCACAGATCACTGAACAGCGGGATTGCAATGGAAAGCAACAGCAACAGCGTAGCAATCGGCAATGGTGAGGTAAACAAACGAGTACATATATCTATGCCCCTGGTTGTAAAGTGAAGTTTCCAGGGGTGTAAATATATGTACCAGCAGTGGGGAACTGGTTAATGATTTCATAGAAAGATGGAAAACAAAATGGAAGAAGCCCCCCAAAAAAGAATAGAAGAAAAAAAAACACACACAACTAACTTCTTCACTCAGCAATGCAGATTTTTTTTTACCATGTACCCAATGTCTTTATGGTATTAAGGTATGGCCATGACCTGGCATACATATTATAATTCCGCTGGTGAGTTAGGCACAGGATTAGCCGGATAACAGCTCACCCTGCTGCCGTTCAAATTCCCAGTGGCTCTAAATACTATCCCCCCTCTGAGTTATATAGCAACTAGGAGGGAGAAGTATTACCCGAATTACCCTTGCGCAGGATGCACATTATTGCATTAGTGCTATAGTGGCACCCAACTTCAGTGCTCTGAAATGACCTGCTTCAATAACCTGCCCTATATCACCACCACCAGTACACAAGAGCTGTAATAACAGTGCAAGAGATTTAGGCGCAGCCGGCACCGCCATAGACCATAAAAGGAATTAAAGCTATATCGGCGCACAGTGAGTAATTTTGGCGGCGTCAGAAGACGGAGCTGAAGTTACTTTTAAAACACTGTAATTCGGCCTCCAGCAATAGCTGTAAGCCGAATTACATCATTCCTCACTATCCACATAGACTAGAGGGGGAATAGTATTTGATGCCGCTGGGAGCTTGTGCAGCAGCAGGATAAGCCATATATACCAGCTGTATCCTGTGCCAAAGTCTCCCGACGGCGAGATCACAGGGATGCCCAGTACATATTAGCCCTATGTACCAATCAAAAAGTCATAGATTAGTCAAGTGGAGTTGGTTGGAGGGAAAGCAGTTAGGTTATGATACAGATTGTCATCTGACTTCCAGACCATCTGCGGTTTTATAGAGCTTCTTGCTAAAGTAACAAAATATGCAGGCTGGTAGAGCTGCTTAGTTTGCGACCTTAGAACCATTTTAATTTTTCTAGTCTAACGTCAGGATTGCTTAAATGCATCCGACAACAAAATACACCCCTTTGATGCTAGTCTGCCATAATAATTACTCTGTATTGAAATTTTCCATAAATTTTAGGCAGCTTGGATTTCATTTTTAATCAGAAACTCTCTGAGCATATTACCTGCAATAAAACAAACTGTTACAATGTGTAGAATTGCAAGTTAAACCTTAAAAGAAATATTTGAAATAGAGAGCACAGAATGTCAGAGGAATCGCTTTCTGTAATGTCAAACAAATGGCAGTGCCAAAATACAGTGCATCCTGTTCCAGTTTCATTATGTGTGGTGTATCATTTTTATTCCATTAAAATGTCATAAAACAGGTCAATAAATTATCTTTCTCCAAGTAAAATGCATTAGCTCCTAAAAATATATGTTTGTTTCAAATGTAAGCTGGCTTAATATGTATCACTGATTGTCAATATGTTTGCTAGTTTATACTGTCTATTCATGTTGAAGGAGACCTACATTTAAAAAAGGGGGTATCCAATGTAATAACACAAGCTGTGACCAGAGGCGCATCCAGGGAAGATGCAAGCACTGAAATTGTGCCCCTTTTGGGAATGGGGGTAGGAGTGGTGCACATGTTTTTCCTGGACAAAAGGCAAAAGAAAAGTAGATTTTTTTTGAGGAGGGAAGAGAGGGCCTGATTGAGGTCCTCAAGTGACAAATGCAGCTAACATGAGCGTGCCCCCCCCCCTCCCCAGTGACAAATGCAGCTGAAGTTAGGCCCTTCAAGTTAAAGACGTAGCTAACATGAGCCCCCCCAAGTAAAACATGTAGCTAACGTGGGGTGCCCCAAGTTACGAATGCAGCGCGGGCCTCCCGAGTGACAAATGCACACCACACACAGAACTACAAGTCCCAGATACAGCAAACACAGCGCTGCAAGTCCCAAACACACTACACATAGCATTACAAGTCCCAGACACACCACACACACAGTGCTGCAAGTCCCAGGTACATCACCCACACAGCATTACAAGTCCCAGACACACACACAACAGTATTAATTTCAAGTAGAAGAAAGGAGTAGGTCCGCTTCAATGTCTCAAAGGTTTATTCTGGACTTATCTCATACCGAAAGACATGCACAATGCTGCCATGTTTCGGACCTAATATGGTCCTTAATCATAGCAAAATAACACAGCCAGAGTACACAGTTTAAAAGAGGTGTAGGCTGGGAGGAGACCGGCCGGACCGACCCAAAGGGAGGGACCAATCGATACCACCTCCCTGCTGCCAATCCTCCATAAAAGCAATATCATGATGATATAAATATACATATACAAAAAACCTGTGTATATATAGGAGCTTACTTGGAAACTATAAAAAATATAAAAACAACAAGATAACAGTAGTCTTTGGAGCAAAAACGATATGGGAACATTACAGACATCTAAGGCCAAAAGAGATATCAATAGTGGAACATAAAAGCGTAATACCAGAGAGGCATGGGGAAAGGAAAAGGGGGAAATTAGTCTGTAATTAGGGCCAAGTTCCATCTGGCATTCAATCCTGTAATTTTATCTTTTGTGAACACCATGTCAATTATGACAAGTCCACTTTTAGACTTTGGAGGGCAGTTATAACTGCATATTTTGCATCTGATAGTGCTATAAAACTTGGTATTGGATAGACTTAAAAAAAAGAGTTAGACTTTTGTTCAGGTTTTTTTTTTATGATATCTGTGTCCTACTTGGACAGAAAAAAAACCTCTGTGGAACTTCCATGCAACTGAAATTGCATAACCTCTAATTAACATACTAGTTAGTGTGGGCGAATGGCTACACACAGGGCCGGGCCGAGGCATAGGCTGGAGAGGCTCCAGCCTCAGGGCGCAGTGTAGGAGGGGGCGCAGAATTCATTCAGTTGTCATTCCTAATTGTGTTTGAAGCAGAAAGAAATAAGAAAAGGGTATACATAGCAGTGACTGCAAGCCAGATAACTAGATATTAAGGTGCTGGGGAGGTTGTGGGCCCTGTGGCGCCTCTTAGTCTAATAGCAATCAGTGTGTGACAGCTGGGGTGGGAGGGATGGAGGGGCGCACTTTGGTGTCTCAGCCTTGGGTGCTGGAGGGCCTTGTCCCGGCTCTGGCTACACACTGGAAGAAATGGAGCCTCTGATTCACCCCTCCTTGATGTGATCTCCATTTACTAACAGCCACCCCAAATTTCTTTGTAGCTTTACAACCACCCACCCCCCTTGATTTCTCCCAGCAGGTGCATGTGGTTCCTGCCTTTCTCAGCAACAATCATAGGTTGCCGCTACGTTACTGTTTATTCAGAAGGGGGGAGGGGGGTGGAGAGATTGGACACTATGCTTCAAATAGTTTACAGAAGCCACAGATGCGATCTTTACACCTTCCCCTGGTGTAGAAGGTGAGGGAGGCAACTGACAGCTCCTATAGCTATTAGAAACCAGGACAAACTGCAGAAACAAAAGTGGCGTTTGGTTCCCTTTAAGACTTGGCTATTGTAATTTGTGTTACAGTTGCAAACCTGGATATTCTGCAAACACATTTTGCCAGCCAAATAAGCCAGCCTAGTAGAAGTAATACATAAATACATACATAAACAAAGATATGTTTGAAAAGTTTATTCAAAATATTTAATACATGCATGTAACAAAAAAAAATATTAAAACCAACATTTTTTTATACATAAAACATAACAAAATGTAAGCTTCTGGGCCTTTTAAATGGCCTTATAGCATTTCTCAGGTAAGCATGTAGCTGGTCTCGAGTGAGATTTGTGAGCTTTTTTTGATGGGTTTCCTTTTTTGCTTTGTTAGCGGAGTGGACAGAAATGCAAGTTAAGACATTTCACATATACGGTACTTTTTTCTCTTAGATATACATGTATATAGTTGTCTGCCTTGAGTTTAGCTGTAAAGTGACATGTAATTCTATAAAAGTGTGCACTGTGTAGCTAGCTCCCTGCCCACACTTTATTCAGCTGCACCGCCAACACTGCACAACTGCACAGTGCACAAACTGCAGTCATATAGTGCCTGTCATGCAAGTGTCCATTCTGCGATAGAACTGCAAAAAACAGCAGAACATTGATCAAGTCCATAACTACTTTCTGTTTCTTTAAAAACATTTCAGAAACTGAATCCAGTTTGTTTAATGTCTCCTTCATTTACATGCTGCTGTGCAGGAGATTTCAGATGGCTAACACAGGGACAAATTATAGTAATTACTCTGCAATCATATGCAAAACATTTTTATAGTTCTGATTTTTTTTTCTAATGAGCCATGTTGGGTCTATTACTATCTAAGTTCACTCTTTCACTTTATTATATTTCATTTCTATGTAATTAAGCCCTCTGTCATTGTGTCTATCACTGTGATATCATAATATTGATATTGTCATTGAATATTCTTACTATGTCCATGCATACAAAATAATCAGACTGCTCAGTTTTTTTTAAAATAAAGTTTATGTTTAACCATTCATATATTTAGGTAAGGGGGTCAATAAGGACTCCCTTTCCTTTTGCCATGGGATTGATTGGACAACTGGGGTTTCCATTTTTATTCAAGGGGGTTCCCAGATTGCACCATACCATTACCTAAAGGTCTGCCCCACATTGGGTAATAGCAATTTGCAAAGGGGAAATGGTCCTCATTGCAAAAAGTGGGTGTGGTCATAACATAATTTGGGTGAAGAAAAATGATAGTTACATCTTAAAAGTACCAATGGCTACATACTGTAGCCATTGTATTAACAGAAGTGAGTCACAACAGGAGAGCTGCGGAGGTTTGGAGATTCCCTACGTGGCGTTCCGATCTTTGAGTTACTGGCACTAGAATCAGAGCTGCTCTTTCTCTCGTTAGATGAATTGTGCAGATGAGAAGCTGCCAGTTGGCATCTTCTGGATAGATTCTACCACTGCAGAGTAAGAGAAGGCCTTATCCTGGTGGACTTCCACTCCAAACAAGAGGCTGACTATATGAACCTTTAGAATTTACATTCTGCCAATACTCTTGTTGTCTTCTGACAAAAGCGGAGCCACCCAAGTGAGCAGAGACGTTCATTCTGTCATTTTTTTCAAAGCGTCATATGGACAAAGGTTAGCAAAGACCCTTTCCACATCTTGAAACAACTAATCTCAAAGTTATATAGTTAGACTGAGTCATAGTTGGATCACCACTTATTGTGGGATCAACTGAAGATTCACCAAAGAGACTGTAGCTTGTGGTTTAGATTCTGAGATCATCATCTAATATGGATAACCAAAGCAGCAGTTACACAATAGTACAATAATTTACTAAACTAAGAGGATTGCGTCCTGTACTAAACCTCTGAGAATCCCAAGAGACAGAGTATAATCATTATCTAGCTGCTACAACATATTCTGGATATTTCCTGAGGGAACGTTGCTGTCCTGAACAGCCAGCTAAGTCCTCCTCCCTGGTATAGGGACCACCATAGCAGTCATAATAACTGCTATGGGATCTGTGGCCTGGTGGGGCTATTGGTCAAGGATATTTTTTTTAGTACCCCCTCCCACCATGGTTTTTCTGTACCTGGGATCCCTTACCATGCTTCTCACTTCACTTGTTATGCTGGGTATACACCATACAATTTTCTGTTAGGTTCTACTGTTAGATTTTTCTGTGATGCTGGGGATACATGGTACATTTCCCCCTTATCAACTGAGCCGCTGATGGCTCGATTGATAATTTCCGACAGGTCCGATGACCCGCCGGATCGATTCCCTGCTCGATTCCTGCAGGCGGACAATAGCGGGGAGTCGAGCGGAAGATAAGAAAGTGCCCGCGGGGACGAGCGGGAATCGATCCGGACGGCGGCGGGGATGAGCGGGGATGCACAGGGACGCGGCGGGAGTCGATCCGGCGGCTAATCGAGCCGCCGGGTCAACCCGTGTATTCCCACCATCAGAATTTCTGTTAGACTGCATAATTAGATTATTTTCTGTAGAGAATGGTCATTATCTCTGGTGCATTGCCTTCCGTTTATCTCCTGCTGAGTAGAACAAAGCCTAATTGCTTGGCAGATAGATGTTAAGATAGATACATTTCCAACATGTTGAACTTTATCTATCTGGCAGGTAAATCTAACAGAAAATTGTATGGTGTATTCCCAGCATTACACTCCAACATGTTATCTCACTCAAGAAGCCTCTAAGATGATGACCACTCCTCCTAGCAGAGCAGTTGAAAAGGGTGCAAGATGCATCCCATTGAAAAGGGCACCTGCTATAATAGCAGGCACTGGGGCCACCAGCTATGAGAAATGTGGCTACAAATAGGGTGACACTGGGGGAAAAGTTGGGGGGAGGGGGGGCAATGTAATTGGGAACTTTATGAAGAAAAAAGAAGGGAACACCGAGAGCTGCAGGTATATTCCCGCTCCCTCAGGCAATAACAAATAGAAGTACACACAGTACAGTCTCAAGGTCACGATAAGCGCCTCTGTGGACTGTGGATTAAGGGGACTTTATGAAGGAGGCCCTGCAAGTGTGAGCACTATGAGGCGGGCACATATGAGGGGGGCACATATACGGGAGCAACGGATGTACGTGGCGGGGAGCAACGGATATACGCTGGCACAAAAAGTATAAATCCAGCCTTGACTGTACAGCATTGTAAGGGAAAGTACTACAATTGGGGTGGGTTCACAATGTTCAGGGGATAGTATAAGGGAGGCACTGTAATAATAAAGCATTTAATTCTTATAGAAATTATGTGTTTATTAATGTTTATTAATATAGTCCTACCTACATTAAGGCCCCATTAGTATTCCTATCATTAGAGTGACCCCATTACAGCACCATCCTTTAACTACTCTACAACCGCCTAATGCAGGATGGCGACCGCAAAATGACTCTCTCATTCCTCCATTACGCGCATATGGCATGATCTCATGAGGAGCGAGATTAGACGGGAGCTCATGCTTGTACGAGCACAAGCTCCCGTCAGTAAAGACTGCGGGCACAGTGAGCAGCCTGCCAGTGGCTAATAAGCACTGGCAGGCTGGGATTGTTATTTACATAAGCAAATGTTTTTATATAGCACTGACATCTAATGTAGCACTGCACAGAGGGTAGGCTTGTCACTTAACTGTCCCTATGATGGGCTCACAATCTAATCCATGACATAATGTGTAGTGTATGTATCGTAGTGTAGTGCCAATTAAGGGGGCACTTAGGGGAGGGGGGGGGATAAAATAGGCAACAATTTCACTATTTTTTCATTAATAAAAATAAAAATGGCAGCAGCAATCAGATACCTCCAAAAGAAAGCTCTATTAGTGAGAAGAAAATGAGGTTAAATTAATTTGGGTGCTAAGTTGTTTGACCGATAAATAAAGCGTGAGAAGTGCTGAATTGTAAGAAATTGCTTGGTCACTAGGGGGGTATAAACCTCTGGCCCTCAAGTGGTTAAAGTGTCCACAGTCGGACTGCCCTCAGGTATAGTCTCTCTTAATTGTATTATCCACCAACTATAGTGCTCCATGTTATAGCAGCTTCAGTTATAGTGTTTACAATTATATTTTGTTTAACCACTTAAGTACAAGCAGTCTCTGCCCCCTTAAAGACCAGAGACCGCTGGTACAATACCGACAGAATCCAGCCAAATTGCTGCGCATACCTGTCACAACCGCTGTCACCGCCACACGCGGGGATCCTCCTGACATAGACTCTGCCGTCTCTGTGACGGCAGAGTCATGTGAGCTGTTCAGGAGCCGCTTTCATTGGCTCCTGACCGTGTCTATCAATGTAAGCCATTGGGAGCGGCTTACATTGACAGACATGGCCAGGAGCCAATGAAATCGTCTCCTGACCGGCTCACATGGCTCTTCTGTCATAGAGACAGGCAGAGCTAGTGAGCTGCAGTGAGACACGTCGGGTTTGAGTGGTGCAATTGGCGGGGAGCAACGGATATACGCTGCGGGTGGTGATTGAAATCTACGCCCTGCCAGCCAGGAGCCCACCAAAACAGGGCGTAGATTAAAAGTAAGTAAAGTAGTTAAGGCAGAACTTTGAACAAAAATGTTATAGCAAAATATCTTATATAATAGAGCATGTTTCCAGAGCTCAATGAAAGGCATGTGAACTGAGTTTATAGACAAATTAATTAGTGCTCTCACTACAGTCAGTACGGTTTTTTTTTTCTTGCTTGTGTTGCCTGACACCCATAGCACATGGAGACTAAACTAACTCCCTTATTCACTGGGTGGGAAGGAAGGGACACTCATTTCTGTGTTTTATTACGTTCAGTACTTTTGGCATTATTTTACGCCAAGAGCATCTCACTACATCTAATAATTAAAACGTCAATCCATGATGCTAGTGCATTCCTGTAGTTACTTGAACCAACAAAAAGATTCACTTCTGATTTGTTTTGTGTCCACTATAATATGAATATCACAGGTTTATAAATATGCACAAATACAAATAAAATCCCATTTTAAATTAACCTTTTGTGCAGATTAGCATAAACACTGAAGAACAAGATCTGATGTATTTGTAACGTTTATGTTCATTTTCATAAAGAAGATTAATTTAGTGGGATTTTATCTATATTTGTGCATATTTATAAACATGTGATATTCATATTATAGTTCAGAACAAATCAGAAGTAAATCTTTTCTTTGGTTCAAATAACTGCACGAATGTACTAGCATCCTAGCATTTTTGTTGACCGTTAAGTAATTAAAGGTTTTAGCTTGCCTTGTTGGCCCAACACAATACATTGTCCTTTGTCACAGCACAAGCAGGGCTGCCAACAGTTCAAGCACAATGCAGCAATCCATTTATTTTGTTGGTGAATTGCAGCACAGGGAGAGGTGGTCAGTGTTGAAGTTTATCACTGTCTTGTCTCTTTGGCAGAGGCAGAGCATTCACACACCCTCTGCCCCAGTCCACAAATGTCAGTCTTTTTGCAGGCTGCTGTTTCTCTTTTGAAGATGCCGATGGTGTCTCTGATCCCTTAATCCATTTATCCAGTTTCATGAGTGCATTGGCTGAGTGCGGGCACAATAGCCAGGCCCAGCTGGAAATAACAAGTCAGGGAGTGCAGCCTGCACACCCACAAACGCCTGACACCAGTTTCTGCTACTTGTTTCATAAACAATGGTGTGAATAGGAGCCACATACTTTATAGACATTTTAACAGAAGTTTCGCTTTACTTTATAACCTGCTGCAAAGATCTATTATTTTCCTGATGATAATACAAGAAACAATAGAGGTTTGAAGGGGGATAAAACAGCTCCTTTGGAAGTGAACAGCACATATGGGTATAAAAGACTGCAGGTTTTAAATGCTGAACAAATTGGGAGTTTCTGTGAAATGGCTATCCAGCGTAGCGGCACTGAAGATATGACTTCTACTTCTAATGGACTGCCTAAATATAAGCTTGCTTGTAAAATGCCAAATGGCTGCCATACTTTAAGTACACCAGGGGGCTTGTGTGAAAAGTAATTATAAGGTAATGCGGGGAATGCTAAAAAGATCTAACAATACAGTGATTAACATTTTTTATGAATAAAATTAATCACGCATTAAGTCTGTAGCTCAGTACA
Organism: Hyperolius riggenbachi; assembly: GCF_040937935.1. Taxonomy (NCBI): domain Eukaryota; kingdom Metazoa; phylum Chordata; class Amphibia; order Anura; family Hyperoliidae; genus Hyperolius; species Hyperolius riggenbachi. The sequence continues at coordinate 210,801,333 of NC_090650.1, read as the reverse complement.
TCTGAATACCAAATGTTACACAGCAAAACCCCCTTCCCCTCCCCTTTTCTTATACCCCAAGTATTCTGCAGGCAGAATTGACCCACATCAAACACATTGCTACTTGGAATTTCACACTCTTAAAGGAGGATAATGTAATCTTTTTTTCAGAATAAGAAATCATGCCATAAGATTATTGCAGTGTTTATGTTAACACCTTCAAAGCCAAATGCACTGTAGAGAGCGTTAAAGTGTTGATGTTGTGTTTCCCATTACTGAAGCTTTTCAGGTGCAAAAATGCTGATGAGGGAAACGAGATGATAGAATTTCACTTAATTTAAAAAAAAACACACACACACAAGTAGAAAGGCAACCTTTCTTTCTAAACACTCCTTCCCTTAATGATGCTCATTGGCCTTTTTAATGTACTCACTGAGTAAAGCTTATTAGCCTTTAAGATGGGAGCTCACCCAATATTAAAATTTCCACTGTGTTAGATAATAAAAATGTGATTTCTCTTCTTCTGTGTTTTTTTTTTTTTTTTTTTTTTTTTTTTTACTAATCTCCTGCCACTGTGGTTTTGGGATTATTCCAGCAGGCTGTACAAAGGAAAGCAAAGTCATCTGAAGTGTCACTCTACAGCTGTGGCAAAGTAACAGCATTTCCATTTTGTTGATGCTCCCAGCACATGTGGGGAGCAGAAGGTGATATCAAAGAAGCCGTTCTTTTTCAGTTCTGCACATTATTTTTCACTGCTGTGGTGAATCTCTCTGAGCTCTGTGAACCAATAAAACAACGGTCCCTGTTTGAGTTGATATATTAATATTTACTGAGGATTTGCAAGGTCGGGGCTAAATGTCAGAAGATTGCTGGGGCAGTACTGTGGGGAATAATTAAATAACTCTCACAGCATATCAGCTACTTCACATCTGTATTAACATTTTTTTCCTCCCCTCTAGAATGGTACGTTGAAATATTACTGTTTTATTTTTTTAAACGCAGTAATGATTTGGAAGAGCTGTATTACTTAAGGACTATTCTGGGAGAAATTGCATTTGACAGCGATGAGCTTGCTAAGTTGCTGGCAGATGTTAGTTGTGGAGGTTATGTTGTGTGAATTATCACCAAGCTGTTAGTATCCTCACCTGCTCCTCTGTCAATTCACCCTGAATAGACTGTAAAACATAATAATATACTGTAACTGTATGATGTCCACATGATATGGAACTTTGGCAGGTACAGGCCTTTGCCTTTGAAATAGAATAACACATTGGTGCTTGTGAAATGTCTGTCTTTTTAATATTTCTTTTTTTTCCCCCTGAAAGCTACCAGGACTTACTTCCCTCTGTTAATATTTGGCCAAGTCCCACAGAAGCTTTCCTTTTTTTATTTGTTTGAAGAGGACCTGCTTTATGCCTCTGGTGTAAAAATACCACATGGAAATGAATTACGTACGTCTATGTACATGTAGCACAGATGTGTTCGGTTTGTGGAGCTGTTGTGTTATTTCCAACACAGCAATTCTGCCCTCAGTCTAAACAAATGAAAAGAAGCATCATTTGTTGTGAAGCTGTGTGGGCATGAGTTGTTTCAGGAAAGCACACACGTCTTCATGAAGTGGAAAGATACACAGCAATGTTTCAATTTTAACGCTAAACACTATATATAAATATCTAAATACAATTCTAAAAATTGCATTATTTATTTATTTAAAAACAAAAGTTTTAAACATTTAATCAAATATATATATATTTTTCCTTTTTACCCGCCTACCTCTGCCACTCTGGTACAACCATTTGCAAGGCCATGTTCTCAGAGGCCTAGTTCACGCTGCAAAACACACAATTATTTTGCAAAGCGATTTTCCAAGTGCTTTTGAAGGAATGTGTGATTTTGTACATTCCTTCACAGAGAAAATGCTGCATGCAATGCAATTTGGATTTAATACAAATTGCAATGCTGCAGTGTGAACCAGACCTTTATCACATTGAGGCAGAGACCACACTTGCACCCTTTGGGGTATATTCACTAAACCCTATTAAACTTAATATGTGCAGGCAACGCTCATAGTTTACCAAGATTTATGTAAATTACAAAATCCGTTATGTAATTTACATAATGCAAGTTATAATGCACCACAACCACATATGTTTCCTGTTACACAAGCGACATAGAGGCTGAAACAGGTAAAATGGGCACATGCTGCTCCTGGTAGTATGGCACCGTCATAGGCCGCAATGCATTCAATTGCTATTATTTTGGTGCAGGAGTGCACCATTGTAGTCAAACTCTGGCTGATTTAAGCGTCTTTACAGCCACTCAAGTGAATTGTGGCTTTATAGCTGCTGCTGGCTTTACAGCCCCTTGGGTAAATTGTGGCTTTACTGCTTCTATAATAAGTGCCTCCGCTGCCAGTCAGATACATTGCGCCTTTATAGCTGCTGTAATTAGTGGCTTTATAGCTGCCCAGGTAAGTTGCGGCTTTATAAAGGCTGTAATTACACACACACACACGCACGCACGCACGCACACACGCACGCACGCACATACGCACGCACACACACACACACACACACGCACGCACGCACGCACGCATGCACACACACACACACACACACACATGCACGCACACACACATACACACACACACACACACGCATGCACGCACGCACGCACACACGCACGCACGCACGCACACACACACACACACACACACACTGAACGCAGTCCTCAAATAAAAATATATAGGATATTATTAATTCACATAAATAATATGCCAAAATAATATTATATACTTTTACATTTTTACGGATCTGTCTAGCCTTCAAGGGAACCTAAAGTGAGAGGGATATGGGGGCTGCCATATTTATTTCATTTTAAACAATATCAGTTGTTCTGTCCTGCTGATCATTATGGCATCAGTAGTAGGGTCTGATAACACACCTGAAACAAATATGCAGCTAATCCAGTCAGACTAGTCAGAAACATCTGATTTGCCTGCTTGTTCGGGGTCTAAGGCTACAAGTATTAGAGGCAGAGGATCAGCAGGACAGCCAGGCAATCTGCATTGTTTAAATGGAAATAAATATGGCAGCCTCCATAGCTCTCTCACTTCAGGTGCCCTTACATGCTTGACAGGAATGGTTGAGGATAAATGGGCCAGAGAGCGCTCCCTCTGTAAGGCAGCACCAGCACCTGTAGAAGTACATATGAGGAGGGAAGAGGGGACACAGTGCAGCCTTTGACAAGAGAGGGATGTTCAGAGGGGCCCTCTGAACAAGCTTCAGCTTCTGTAAGGATGGGGTAGAGATCTGCAGGATGGAGGCGTGCTTACCAGCAAACAAAAGTAGGAGTTGGGATGACTCCCTGGGTGCGATCAGGCCAATCCAAAGTCAGGCAGCTCCACAGATCCACTGAAAAGAGTACAACAACAACTCTGAGAATCATAAAATACAATATGGCACTGTCCTATCCAGAACAGGTCTCACCATAACTGGTGCGGCTGCCAGATATGCCCAGCCAGTAATCGTAGTCCGTCTTGGGCGGCAGCGTGCACCTTGGAGCTGGACTGCCTGCTTGCCACTGTCATGCAGTTAGCGGTAGAGCGGCGTCCGTGTGTCATGATCGCCGCTGTTGGTTCTGAGTCACGCTGTTGCTAGGCAACGCAAAGGCATATAGAAGGAAGACAGCGAGGGGGCTTAGAAGTAAAATAAAGGGTGTTTATTGGGCAATATGACAATGTCATATTGCCCAACTGTATGACAGCGGCCATGGTCTTGTTTCCATGGATGATGTACAGCCTGTGAGAGTCAGAAATCCGGATTTTTATCCACTTACTGCCAATATATCCCCTGTTGAAAATTTTCAGGATTTGGTGGAAAAATAATTTGTTAAGTTGGCAGATGAAAAGCATGCTAAACATAGACTCCTCAATTTCAACAAAGGTGAATTTTTAGCCATTAGGAATATGCAAGTAAATGACAACTTTGTAGTACATAATGCAGATAAAGGAGGGGCAGTAGTGATCCTTAACAAGCTATATTATAAGGCTGAAGCCTTGAGACAAATTGAGGAGCCCGAAATGTACACACAATTGTCTGGGGACCCAACTAGAGAGTACCACGGACAGCTTTTCAGCTTACTGAGTTATGGTGAGAACCTGGGGGTCTTCGACTGCAAACTTGTGGAATATTTGTGTGTTAAAGGGAAGGTTCAGGGTGAGGCAAAAAAAAAAAATCAAAATCAAAATCCACTTACCTGGGGCTTCCTCCAGCCCGTGGCAGGCAGGATGTGCCCTCGGCACCGCTCTGCAGGCCTGTGCAGTACAGCCCGGAGGACGTCCGATGATGTCAGCACGCCCGCGTGAAATGCAGATTGGAGCGCAGAAGAAGCCCGACTAGGCAGCCAGCCTGGCCAGGTCGGGTCGGCCACCAGAGACCACCAGGAGCCTGCGGAGCGGCGCCGAGGGCACTTCCTGCCTGCCACGGGCTGGAGGAAGCCCCAGGTAAGTGGATTTAGATTTTTTTTTTTTTGCCTCACCCTGAACCTTCCCTTTAAGTGTCCTACCCTTCCGTTTTTTCAACACTTTCCTAAAATCCACAACCCAGGTACTCACCCAGAGAGCAAACACATTGTTGCCGGTATTGGCTCTCTGGGTGAGCGCCTAAGCGATTGGGTTGATTCCATGTTACAACTCTTAGTAAAAAGGTTGCCTGGCTATCTTAAGGATTCAAAACATATGTTGGCCAGCATGGAAGGGTTGTCATGGGAATACGACTGGAGTTGGCTCACAGTCGATAGTAAGTCTTTGTATTCCTGTATTCCACATCACTTGGCCTTGACGGCATTGCAATACCATCTAGAAACATATTCAGATTTTTCTTTCGATCTTCAGGTGTTTTTGTGCACTGCTGTAGAATATCTCCTGACCTGCAACTATTTCATTTTTGATGGCGTCTTTTACCTTTAGAGGTGTGGAGCCTCAATTGGAGCAAATTTTTGTTCTGTCCCTAGCCAACCTCTATATGGGGTGGTGGGAGGAGTTCCACATCTTTGGGGATGGGGGCGCCTTTCTGATCATATTGCATAGTACGGGAGATGTATTGATGATATATTGATCATCTGGTAGGGTGACTCAGCCCAGGTTAGCTCATTTATGGATTGTTTAAATAACAATAACGGCAATCTTAAATTTACTCATGTCTGGCAACAAAATTCCATTGACTATCTTGATTTAACCTTGGTGGGTAATGTGATTACAAAGTTGATTTGTATTAGAACATTTAGAATTAGAAAATCTTGTGCTGGTAACTCTAATTGTGGGCTAACAGCTGCCATCCCACTCATACCATCCAAGCAATTCCAGTAGGTGAGTTTATTAGGGTGCGGCAGAATTGTTCGGATGAAGCAATCCTGGAACAAGAGTTTTGCATAGTAGAGAAACGATTGCTAGAGAGGGAAAATCCCAGGTGGATTATTGAAGAGGGCAGGCGACGGGCGTGTTCCATCCCTAGAAACCGGCTATTGAGGAAACCTGCGTCTAAGTGCAATTCCAGTGAAAGTCCTGTTTTTGTCACCACCAGTAGCTCTGAATTTCATCAAGTCATGCACATTATCAAGAAATATTTACCTATTTTAGAAGGGGATAGTGATTTGCAGCCCTTTGTCTGGGATGGGGTGAGGTTTGCTAGCAGGCATGCCCCTACTCTAAGAAATACTTACCTAAACCTTTTAAAAAAAAGTTCCCATGCCAATATACTCGGAAAAGGGTCCATGCCAATATCCTCTATCTTGCGATCTTGTTACATTGATAGAAGATCTCCGCGCACACGACACCACACACCGACGCACAGCTTTGCTATACTATGTATACGATCTTACCAATTTTCAAAATGTCACTGCGCTCCTATGGTAACAAATAAAAGTTCACTTCACCTTTAAACAGTCAATGGTCAGAGATTACTGCGCTTCAATAACCCACAGCAGAGGTTAAAAACCCTGTAAATAATCATAAAAGAATGCACACAATGCCAAGTATTGCTAAAAGCAGGCTACAACTTGCACCCCGTGCTGCACTCCGCCCAGCAGAGTTAGAGGAATGTGATGACATCACTGACTGGCTATTTGTTTATATGCAGTGAGACACAAGACGCGCTGCTGGTGAGTGGGGCCACATAGGGGGAGTCTGAACTATACCCTTCCCGAGGTGGTGGCACTACCCCCAGAAGTGCAGCACGGGGTGCAAGTTGTAGATTGCTTTGAGCAATACTTGGCACTATGTGCATTCTTTTATGATTATTTACAGGGTTTTTAACCTCTGCTGTGGGTTATTGAAGTGCAGTAATCTCTGACCATATACTATGTACAGCAGAACTGCATCTCCATTCATATCCCTTTGCAGCTTTCTGTTCTCCTCCTCGCACACTGCACCTATCACCCCCACCTACACTGGCACCTTGGAGCACCCATAGCACCTATAAGGGTGCTCCGGGGAGCCAATGTAGGTAAGGGGGATATGTGCAGTGTGCGGGAAGAGAGCGGAAAGCCACGGAGGGAGACAGATGGAGATGCAGCTTTAGTATATTTCATATAACAGAGCCCAAAGCATCTTTTTAACAGACCAATAGCCTTGGAGCCAAATTCAAAGATACTTTGAGCTCTGCTATACATAGTATAGCAGAGCTGTGTGCAGTGAGCGGCAGTGTGTGGTGGCGTGTGCGCAGAGATCTTCAATCAGTGTAACAAGAAGAAGGTCGGAAGATAGAGAATATTGGTGTGGGACCTTCTTAAAGGTTCCCTTTCTTCAAGGAGACTCACAGATGCCACCATGAACACCCCCCCCCCCAGGGAGGCGGGAACCCCCCCCCCTCCTCCTGAGGCACTGGAGGTGGGGAAGAAAAACGTTAAACTCGATTTTACTAAAACTATAAGGTCTTTTTGATTTTTTCTTCCACTAGTTCCCACTGTTCCTCTTTTTTTTTGTTGATCAATCCCACTGTTCTTCTTAACATATCTGGCAAATTTGGCGTCACTAGCATGTATGGGGGCTTTGCTATTAACCTCTAAAATTGGCGAGTTTTTAATCACGAATACTGACTAGTGATCATGAGTAACTTGTGATCACGAGTCGGGTAACGAGTGCCATCACGAGTGCATTCGTGATCGACATGCTTTTAAACGTATTCTCAATCAATATTGTAGTATGTATATCCCATATGGAAACAAAATGTCTAGGAATAAAAAAGGCCTCTATGGATGAATAGAAAGGTTAGGGATAAAATGAAGAGGAAAAAGAATGCCTATAAGGTCCTAAAACAGGAGGGGACTGAGGCTGCACTAAGCAATTATAAGGAGTGCAATAAAAATTGTAAAAAAGAAATTAGGCTGGCAAAGATCGAAGCTGAAAATCAAATCGCTAGGGATATCAAATCTAACCCAAAAAAGTTTTACAAGTACATCAACTCTAAAAATAGAAAGGTTGACTGTATAGGAATCCTAAAGGATGAGGGTGGGAACTCAATGGTGGACGACCAAGGTAAGGCAGAGTTATTAAATGCTTTCTTTGCTTCTGTCTTCACAAAGGAAACAGCACTGTTGCAAATTACAGAGGCAGAAGAGTCTCAATCTTCTAACTGTAATATTAAATACTTAACGCAGGAAGAAGTAAAGGCAAGACTAAATAAATTAAAAATAGACAAGGCACCTGGCCCGGATGGCATGCATCCTCGGGTCCTAAGAGAATTAAGTTCAGTTATAGCTAAGCCCCTTTATCTTATCTTTTGTGACTCTCTTGCAACTAGCAGAGTCCCAGTGGATTGGCGTACAGCCCACGTTTTCCCATTATTTAAGAAGGCCAAAAAATCTGATCCAGGAAATTATAGACCTGTAAGCTTAACATCAGTTGTATGCAAACTATTTGAGGGGTTACTAAGAGATACTATACATGACTTCATAGTAGAAAATAATCTTATTTCTCAGCATCAACATGGGTTTACTAAAGACAGGTCCTGTTTGACTAACATGCTCAGCTTTTATGAGGTAGTGAATGCTAATATGGATATTGGGAATGCTGTAGATGTGATATACTTGGACTTTGCAAAGGCCTTCGACACTGTTCCCCACAGAAGTCTGGTGCAAAAGTTGAGGATGCAAGGACTGGGGAAGAGTTTGTGTGCATGGATAGGGAACTGGCTAATGGACAGAAAACAAAGAGTTGTGGTCAATGGATCGTACTCAAAATGGGAGACTGTTAGCAGTGGGGTCCCACAGGGGTCTGTACTGGGTCCAGTGCTCTTCAATTTATTTATTAATGACCTAGTAGATGCAGTAGTGAGCAATGTTGCTATTTTTGCAGATGATACAAAATTGTGCAGAATCATCAACTCTCAGGAAGATAGTGTCATATTGCAACAGGATCTGGATAGGATGGCTATATGGGCACATACATGGCAGATGAAATTCAATGTTGACAAATGTAAAGTCATGCATTTTGGTCGTACCAATGGTCTAGCACCATATAAAATAAATGGGATACAGTTGGGAACATCAAACTTGGAGAAGGACTTAGGAGTACTCATCGACAACAAGTTAAATAATCGTACTCAATGCCAAGCCGCTGCAGCTAAAGCGAACAAAATTTTGGGATGCATTAAAAGGGAAATAAAAACTCGAGATGCTAGCATAATATTGCCCCTGTTTAACTCTCTAGTAAGGCCACATTTGGAATATGGAATTCAGTTCTGGGCACCACATTACAAAAAAGATATTGCAGTTTTAGAGCAGGTGCAGAGACGAGCTACAAAATTGATACGTGGGATGGAAGGTCTCGCTTACCAAGAAAGGTTAGATAAACTGAGTTTATTTAGTCTAGAGAAAAGACGCCTTAGAGGAGATCTAATTAACATGTATAAATACATTAGAGGGCAATATAATAGCTTGGCGGATGAGCTTTTTGTCCCTAGGCCTTCTCAAAGGACTAGAGGACATGAGCTGTGCATGGAGGAAAAACGTTTTAGCCATTTATTTAGGAAAGGGTTCTTTACAGTAAGAGTGGTTAAGATGTGGAATGCATTGCCACAGGAAGTCGTTATGGCAAACTCTATACCTGCATTTAAAGGGGGCTTAGATGCTTTCCTTGCGTTGAAAGACATCCATGGCTACAATTACTAGGTTATGCCTAATGATGTTGATCCAGGGATTTTATCTGATTGCCATCTGGAGTCAGGAAGGAATTTTTCCCATTTGGGGCTAATTGGACCATGCCTGGTGGGGTTTTTTTCGCCTTCCTCTGGTTTAACAGGGGTATGTGGGGGACGGGCTGGAGTTGTACTTTGTACTGGTTGAACTCGATGGACGTATGTCTTTTTTCAGCCAAAATAACTATGTAACTATGTAACTATGTGATCGAGCGCCAATCACTAATGCTGATTTTGACCTCGTGATCACAAAAAAAATGGCTCCTAATCACGAGTTATTCGTGATCACAAGCTCGTGATGAGCACCACTGCTGGTTACAGGATAGTGCTCCATCTATTTCCTTTCCATCTCTTCTGTTTATACAAGCTTTGTGGTAAGTCATGTACATGCATATTTGTTAGATCTATTTGTTTATATATTTGCTTCAATTGTTTTTTTTTTAACAAATCAATTTATAGATTTTTTTAACAAGGCCAAGGGCCAACTCAAAAGAAGATAACAAGTTAGTGATAGATACAGTGAATGCAGTCAATCCAGTTAACATCTTGAATAGATAGTTATAGCATATTGATAAGTCAATTGGTAAATATACATTTAACACAGCCAGAAAAAAAAAATCCATTCAAATCAGTATAGAATACCAAATCTTGGGATGTTTTTCTAGTTGACTTCGGAAAGCTGTATTCTAGATAGTAAGTGAAGAGGAATAGAAGAGAAGAAGGAAAACAATTGAGTAAATTCTATAAAAAGGAAGATAAAGCCAAGAGAGAAAAAAAGAAAGGGAAGAAGAAGAGTGTCCGGATCGCCACCCCCACCCACCACTCGTAGTGCATATTATGGATTGCTCAAATGGGATTTAGGATATAGTTCCTTGTTGTTTTAAGATTAAAGAGAAACTCCAACCAAGAATTGAACTTTATCCCAATCAGTAGCTGATACCCCCTTTTACATGAGAAATAGAATGATTTTCACAAACAGACCATCAGGGGGCGCTGTGTGACTAATTTTGTGCTGAAACCCCTCCCACAAGAGGCTCTGAATACCGCGGTACTCTGGGCAAACTGCCACAATGTAACAATGTTCACAGACAGGAAATGGCTGTTTAAAGCTGTCTGTAACAGCCAGAGCAGCTAGAAACAGCTGCATAACTTGCCCACAGTAACAATGTCACCATGTAATACATGTCAGAATGTGAATCTGGGAGAGGAAAGATTTTACAATGAGCAAACACTGACTAAATCATTTATACATAATTATTGTAAAAATGAAGCACTTTTTTTATTAAATTATTTTCACTGGAGTTCCTCTTTAAGAGGGAGTCTCTGAAGTTAAGTCTGGATGATCAAGCCAAGGGGACCAAATTTTATCACATTTTGTTGGACAGTTTCTACTTAGATATATCATTTTATAAAGCATAAGTATTTTATTTACGTTTTTTTTCCAGTAATTAATCGATGGGCTCATATTGCCCTTCCAGACTCTAAGAATTTCTTTACGAGCATATAGGCAAAGTATCACAATTAAATACTGGGAGTTTTTTCAATTGTTAGTTGCTTCTTTATTTTTATCACAATAGGTTTTTAATTGTGTCAATGTATTGATTTGTATGAAGAGGTGGTGACTTAGGTGGGTGTGGTACCTTTTTTCTTTTTCCCTCCCATTTTGGGTGATTTGGTCCAAAACCCCCTAGTTTTGCCTTCCTCCCCTTTTTAAACCTCATGCTGTGAGCTGTAAAATTGCTAGGATTGAGGACCGGGACGGGTCCAAAACATGTAAGCTGTATGCTCATTTTACTGTGTTGGGATATGTCCTGATTAAAACTATTCTGATGAGACAGTGCCCTATATTCACTAAGCTTATCTCCTGTCTTTAATAATGTTTCTAGAGTTATCACCATGGTGATGAGGCATGTAGTATTCAGGAAACATTTTACCTCAGGCGAACCTAAAGTTAACTCTTCTGTCTATAAGTTAACTCTTCAATATTTAAAATAACTTCAGAATTCTAAAGTTAAAGACAGGCTGTTAATTAACTGCATGTGAAAATAACTACAGAGGGGGTAACTTAACTACAGAGGAGGTAACTTAACTACAGAGGAGGTAACTTAACTACAGAGAAAGTAACTTAAAGGAGTTGTCAGGCAAAAATTAAGAAAATAAGCTCTACTTACCGGGGGCTTCCTCCAGCCCCAAGTTCCCAGCACGTCCCTCGCCGCAGCTCTCCCCGCAGCCGTTCGTGGAGCTCCGACCCGGTCCCCGGCGATGATGTCAGAGCAACCTGGAGGTCGCTCTGTACTGTGCCTGCGCGATCAGCGCTGTCAATCACCGCCACGTGGGCCGGAGTGGACTGTGCAGGCGCAGAACTACTACCAGGTCACTCTGACGTCATCGCCGGGGACCGGGTCGGAGCACCGGCGAACGGCTGCAGGGAGAGCTGTGGCGAGGGACGTGCTGGGAGCTTGGGGCTGGAGGAAGCCCCCGGTATGTAGTGCTTATTTTCTTAATTTTTGCCTGACAACTCCGTTAAGGAATGAAGAAATAAGATAACTGTAACGATTGTGGAATTCTCTCTGTGATCAGCGCACAAGACGTGTGCTGACACTGCGGAAATCCTCCACAAGCGTATAATTTGCGAGAACCCAGCAAAAGGTGCAATGCACCTGTTGAGGAAAATTCCTGTCGGCAGGTGGAGCTGTGGAGTGCAGAGGAACAGCTTCTCTGCCCTGCCACACATGCCATTAGATCTTTAGAACAGTATTTACAAATCATCATTCGCCCAGCGGACAAGGGAGGAGCAGTGGTCATACTTGATAGGTATTATATCCAGGAAATTGAGAAACAATTATCTGATGTTAGAGTGTATTGCAGGTTGGATGGTAATCCGATTGTTTCCATCATGGGCAAAATTGATGTTTTAGTTAAACAAGCCCATGATAGTGGATTAATTGGTGATGATTTATCTAAGTTTCTTATCAATCGGTGCCCATCCACTCCATTGCTATACACTTTACCAAAAATACATAAGAATACTCTTTTTCCCCCAGGACGACCTATTGTTGCTGCTACTAATTCTGTTTTTTCTCCCTTAGCCTCTTTTCTTGATCGAATTCTCCAACCATTTGTTTGTAGCCTGCCATCATTTATTAAAGACACTGGGGCCTTTTTGGAAGAGATCGGTAAGTTTACTGATGTTGAAGATCATTGGTTGTTGGTGACCCTGGATGTTGAGAGCCTCTACACCTCCATCCCACACGATGGGGGTGTGGAGGCTGTCGAGTATTATTTGTTCACATCGTCTGATTTTGACGACTCTCAAAGGGCTTTCCTGCTGGCGCTCTTGAATATTATTTTGAGAGAAAATTATTTTCTTTTTGATGGGTCTTTTTATCTTCAATGCAGGGGAACAGCGATGGGGTCAAGTGTGGCCCCTGTCTATGCTAACCTTTTTATGGGTCTTTATGAAGAAGCCTTTGTCTATACCAATTCTTTTTTTCAGAAATATGCCAGATGTTGGCTTCGTTACATAGACGATGTTTTTTGTCTGTGGGCGGGGCCACACTCGGCCCTAGTTGATTTTGTCAGTTCCCTGCATTTGAAGTGTCCCTTCATTAAATTGACCATCAATTATCATCAGTTGATGATTTCTTATTTAGACACCATGGTTATCAAGGAAGATGGACACTTGGTGACCGATCTTTTTCGTAAAGAGACCGACAGGAATGCTATTTTACATTTCAGGAGTTTTCACCCGCAGCACATGATCCATAATATCCCTGGTGGACAGTTCCAACGGGTTGACAGAATTGTCAGCCAGGAGGGCAAACAAGACTTGAGGTTGTCCGAAATGGTGGTACGCTTTAAGCAAAGGGGATACCCTACCAAATTACTTCTTAACCAACTTGATAATAGACCAGGTGGGGGTAGGAGAAGGAGAGGCTCTGGTAGACAAGACAAACAAGATAGGGTTGCATTTGTTTCCACTTATAATGTAGTCAGTAGTCAAGTGGAACGTTGTATTAAACGACATTGGAATATTCTTAGGGATTCATTACCTTATATTAAGGAATTTAATCGCCCCCCTATGTTCTGTTACAAAAGAGCACCCTCCCTTAGGAGTAAATTGGTTCATTCTGATATCAGTATTAATAAACAAAGAAAAGCAATGTGGCATTTTTCCCTGTTTACAATGTCATATTTGTAATAGCCTCATTAAGGGTGATACCTTTTTTCACCCTATGAGTGGTAAACGATATGCCATACGAGATAGGTACACTTGTGATTCTCGTTGGGTGGTTTATATGCTTAAATGCCCATGTGGTAAGTGCTATGTTGGCCAAACGACACAGAGATTGAAAGATCGTTTGGCCTCGCACAAATCTACCATTCGCAAAAAGAATATGGATCAGGCCGTTTCAGAGCATTTTACTACCTTTGGACACAATGTTAGTCAGCTTAGGGTTTGTGTCATCGATGGGGTTAAACAGGATAATAAAGGGGGTGATAGATTGTCTAGATTGTTGAAGTTAGAATCTAAATGGATCAGAGAACTTGACACTGTGAATAGTGGGTTAAATAAAGAGTATGATTTGAGACTAGATTGGTGATACTGATAGACTCATAGATATTTATAGGCCTTATTAGCTTTCTTTTATTGGATATTTTTTATTATACTACCAATCATCTGATATACCATTGGTGGAAAGTGCTGAATTGATTTTTTTCATATATGGCATGATTTTTTCATATATGGCATTTTTATGTTTTTGGCATTTTTTCAGCATTTTCTTGGCATTTTTTTGGCATTTATTTGACATTTTTTCGGCTTTTTTTGACATTTTTTCTGCATTTTTTTGGCATTTTTCGGCATTTTTTCGGCATTTTGTGGTGTTTGGTTAATTTTACGCGTATTTTTAGTCGCAAAGATTGCGTATAGTTAGGACGCGTTCATGTGGCATTTTCTAGGCGATTGTTTTATTGATACGTAATTTTTTATACGTTTATGCGTCATTTTTTTGAGCGCTTGTCTCATGTGTATATACGTCCGGCATAGATGCGTATTTTTGATCGTCAGTAGTCTAGATAGAGGATATGCATTATTACGTCATCTATACGCGTATGCGGGTATGGCGTCGCGTCGTATTGATGCGTTTATGTGTCATTTCCATGCGGATTTTGATGTTTTGTTTTCTTTAATAAAATGTTACTTTTTGGATTTTTTCCTTTATTTTTTCTTTTTTCTGCTATTCAGCATATTCCACCATGGCGTTTTGGCTGATATCTTGCCAATACATCTTAGAGGCATGCCTGATTTTGATATTTTTTTATTCAGCCATTATTGACAGTTATTTTTTGAATGTTTGGATCTTGCTCAGATCCACCAATGGGGGAGTTGGAGGTGTGACTAGATATGTAAATAGGCTGTTTCCCATCAGGTCCTCTAATTAGTATATACTCAGTGATTGGTTGTTTCTCTGTATATATGTTGGTGTTTTTGTATGTTACTTCAGAACTAGGCAGCATGAAGATGGGCAGGAGCCCGAAACAGTGGACTGTCCTGCCTTAAAGTTCTTTTTAAATTTGTATGTTTTTTTCCAATAAAACAGACTAAGCTTTTCTGAAGGTGGTGCGGATCTTTCTCTTCATCTGCCACACACGCCAGACAGGAATTGCACGAAGGGAAGAAATGCAGGGCAAGATAGCCCTGAAAGAGAGAGATCAAAGCGATAGAGGGTATGTGTGTTCACCAAACTAGTCACCACCCTGCGACGATGAACAGACAACCATGAAGACAAAGTGAGAAGGCAATCGCCAGAGATGGCGATTGCTAACAGAGACACAAGACCGAATAAGCACAGATGAGGAATGTATGTATGTCCACCAATCTAGCCGCCAACCTGTGACGGCAGACACACAACAGAAGAAACCAAGTGAGAACGCAATCTCAAGAGAAGCGATTGTGGAAGAGAATAAGCACAGAGACAGATTGTATGTGTGTGCACCAAACTAGTCGCCAACCCGCGACGGTGCATACACAACAGCAGATATGAAGTAGGAACGCAATCGCGAGAGAGACGATTGCCAGAGGTGACACAAGGCTACAGCAAGGCAGAGCACGAGAGTAGCAAAGGCACAGCAAATCATACAATGAGAAGATACGGAAAATAACAAACGCTAGCTAAACGCGAACACCGCACTCATTCGCAACAGTGCACGCGTTTATGCGCGGTCTCCGCGTGATAAGCACAACAGAGACAAGCACGCCTAACTAACCACCGACAGACAAACATGAAACAGAGGACGCGAGCACTTGCTTAACGGTTACCTCACCGAGCCTCCAGCAAGCGTTCGTAGCCGACAAGACAGATACACGAAAACAGAAATAAGAGAGAGAGACGGATCCACAGCACTAGCGCAAGGCGAGTGCAATCCAGGCAAGACAGGTAGAGGAGATAGCTGGTAGCAACCGCTGCTCCGGCTATACTCCAAGAACAAAGATCAGAACGACTTCCTGTCGACCACCACAGGGACAGAACAATCGCAACAAACAAACAAAACAGATATGCAATCCTAACTGCACTAGGGGAACCTGCCTAGTGCAGTCCCAGGAATTACACTAAGCTAATCTTCAAACAAAGAGCAAGGCTGATACTCCAGGAGTGTTACACAGGACTGAATCCTTATGACCAGCCCAGGTCTGTGATATCACATGGTATATATAGAGCAAGCCTACAAAGGATATGGCTAGGCAATCTGCATGACAAACATATGCAAATTCCTCAGCAGCAAGCTGCACAACTGTCAAAAGGTCTCTCTTCCAGAGACCTGCAGAATGCAGACCTGAACTGTGGTCAAAAGGCTGCCTGCCTGTGCAGGCAGCCGAGCGGATCCTCACAATAACTCTCCCACTGTGTGGTGGCAAGTTATCTCTTGCCTTATTATCTCCAGCATGATCTTAGTGAATTGAGGCCATTGGCCTCAATTCACTAAGCTTATCTCCTGTCTTTAATAACGTTTCTAGAGTTATCACCATGGTGATAAGGCATGTAGTATTCAGGAAACATTTTACCTCAGGCAAACCTAAAGTTAACTGTTCAGTCCTTAAAATAACTCCAGAATTCTAAAGTTAAAGACAGGCTGTTAATTAACTGGGTGTGAAAATAACAACAGAGGAGGTAACTTAACTACAGAGGAGGTAACTTAACTACAGAGGAGATCACTTAAGGAATGAAGAGATAAGATAACTCTCTCACTGTGTCGCGGCAAGTTTTCTCTTGCCTTATTATCTCCAGCATGATCTTAGAGAATTGAGGCCAATGTGTGGACCTTCTTGTCTACATTTGTCCTATTTGGGCCAGGCTGCCCTTGTTCCAGCACTGTCTCACCTGTGGAATGTAGCAGTATTACCCTATATTTTTGTACTTCAACATGAAAGACCATAGACTTTCATGTTACCATTCACAATACCGCTGTGCATTTCTATGCATTATGATGTAACGTTATCGCACGACGTACACATTTCCCGATCCTTCTACTGTGTACGTCTGCTTTAGCGCACCACTACGTGCATTCCATGTGATAGCAACGCATGCACAAAATTGCATTCTTGCTTGCATTGTGTAGTGTGAATGAGCCTTAATTAAATTCAGCCTAGCTTCTTACATTGCAGAAAAGGTTTTTACCTCCCTGAATATTTGTGTCTGCCTGACCTGTATATCTTCAGAGAATGTTAGCAAGTAGCAAGTGATACAGGGCAGCATGTGATCTGGTATTCTATATGGATGAATGGACACATCTACAGAAATGTGTGCGTATCTCAGGGGAGGCCTTCATCCTTGCTGATAAGCTAACGGGAAAATCAGGATGCTAAGCATGCAAAGGATTCTGGGATGGCTCAAGCAATGTATTTCGTGTGAAAATGTATAGCTCAAAACAATATAGGGAAATTAAGTTTAAAATAAAATACTTCCTATGCTAATTCTGCATCACACATAACTAACACCACCACTACACAGAATAAAGTGGCTGCAGGGCCTTTATCATTGCCTGTAGCAAGCTGTTCATTTGCAAACATAGTTGTTTTTCTGCTATTAGCAGATATGGAGTTTCTCTAAGGGTTCACTAGAATCATGTTACAATCAACCTTTGACAAATGTTTCAAAAGTGCACTTATTAAAGTAGTCATAATATTGTATTTAGCAAGGAGACATAAGGAATGCAAAACAATAGGCATGAACTTGGAAGAAAAAGATCAAAGTGACATGTTGTAGACTTCGCTCTTCTCTGCTCAATTTAGTCTGTCTTACCATAAGATCTAATTGACTACTCATGTAGCAAGCAAGTGTCAAATTGTTCTTCTTTAAGCTTAAAAACACTATACTTTGTCAAACCTGAAAAATGGGCACATTGCAGACATCCTGTATTATGGCAATATTTTCTTGCAAAATTCGAACACAATCAGGTTATGCACACTTTGACGGTGTGAGGAGTTAGAGTAACAGTGTAACAATACCATACAGGTAGAGCTAAACAAGCAGTTTGTATTTGATTTGTTTTGACAGCAAAAGTGGATTATTTTGGATACAATCTGTGATGCACTCAAAGTTTAAAAAACAATTATTATTATTATTATTATTATTATTATTATTATTAATAATACTACTACTACTACTACTATTACTACTACTACTACTACTACTACTACTACTACTACTACTACTACTTATGTAATACAGGAACATTCACCATAGTGAAGTTTGATTTTTGAGCAAATTTTCTAAAGTACATTTGTAAAGGGGTATGGCTTGAAAGGAAAACTTGTGCAGTGAACTAAACTTAATTAACAATGTATAATATACAGAGGTGTAACTAGAGGGGAGCAGTCCCTGTGATAGCAGGGGGGCCCAGAGCTGTGGGGGGCCACAAGTACTAACCTTCTCTATCTCCGATACAGGGCACTATACTTCAGATCAGGTGTTTTTGTAGTTTCACTTGTTATGGGTGTGAAGATCATAATGTCCACACTTGTTTTATCACCCTTGTGAGATGGACCCCAAGGCAGTGAAGGGCACCAAGGGAAGGCAAGGGATGGGGTGTGAACATTGCGGGGGTCCCATCAAAGTTTTGCTGAGGGGCCCCATGAATTGTAGTTACGTCACTGACAATATATGCTTTATTAGATAATTATTAAAGTATACATAAGGCAAACCTAAAAGAGAAAAGTTTTACTCACCTGGGGCTTCTTCCAACCCCTAGAAGTCTATCAGGTCCCATGCCAAAGTTCTGCTGTTCCCCAGTCTGCTGCTGTCCTCTCCATTAGATTGCAACCCACGGCTGGATCGTGGTCTTCTGCGTATGCGTGTGCACACTGCGCGCTTCTTTCTGTGCTTGTGCAGCTCACAAAGACTTAAAAAGCAGAAGTGAGAGCACAATTACGAGAGGCACATGTACGTGCAGAAGACCCAGTCATGGATCACAATCTTACGGAGGGGACAGCGGCAGATTTGGGAACAGCAGAACTTCAGCAAATCAGCATGAGGACCTGATAGATTGCTAGGGGCTGGAAGAAGCCCCAGGTGAGTAAAACGTTCCTGTTTCAGGTTTGCCTCCTTTAAGCCCAAGACAATTGTATCAACAGACCTACACAGGACATTCCTGGAATCCTATAGACTGTATTTAAGCTTTAAATGTTGACTGTCTGAGATACATGACAGCAATACATTTTTAATTTTTATTCAGCTCCCATACAGTCAAATCTTGATCTATTCAGAAGAATCAGAATCAGAAACAGGCTTTATTCACCAAGCACAACTGAGTCGTGCCCAGAATTGGGGTTGGCACAGAAAAACAGCTGAGGTGGGAAGACAATAATCATTAAGACAATTGATGAAAGTAAGCAACAATAAACAACAAAACCAAACAAGAAACCAAAAAGAAAAAAACAAAACAACCATAAATAAGTAGTGATTGTCAGTACAATAATAAAGCAGCTTTAATAGTATGATACTGAAGACTGGAGCACTAAATACAGCAGCTGATTCAGTCCACTGTTCTATCAGGAGCATTCGCCCCAAACAAAATCCCCATTACCCCACTGCCACTTTACCTCCTGATGACCTCCTCCTCCATAAAGATGCATCCCCATTCTACACTGCCTGACATATCGGTAATTCAAGCCGCAGATGTAAGCAGAGTAAACAGATGTAAACAGAGATGTCACTTCCTGTACACGGAAGTGCTGTTACAGTGTAAATATCTGCCTTCACTGCAGTTTACCGCTGATCTGCGGTTTGAATTATGCCAACGGGCAATGGAGAACAGGGCCAGCAGAAGATAAAGCAGTGGTGGGGGAATCAGCAGTTTACCACTGATCTTCGGATTGAATTACCGGTATGTCGAGCAGTGTAGAATTGGGATGTGTCTTTATGGAGGAGGGGGTCATCAGGAGGTAAAGTGTCAGTGGTGAAAGGGGGAGGGGCAGATGGACGGGACCTCCGCAGCCACTAAGGCTTATTTTATGAGTAGGGCTTATATTTCGAGCATGCTTGAAATATGTGATAGGTCTTACTTTAAGGGGATGTCCTACTTTCGGGGGAAACACGGTGGAAGCTCTGCTTGATACAGTTGTGTTTGTTTTGTTTCTAATCTTTCCTAAATGACTTAATATTGTCCCCTGTCCACATTGCCAACCTCAGCCAACACTCATAAAATAAAAAATAGAATAGAATAGAAAATCTTTATTAGAAAATCTTTATTGTCATTGTAACAACCGAAATTGTACAACGAAATTCTTAAGTCTAATTTTCCAGCAAAAACACACTCTGGAAAGAGCACCAAGCCGCTGCGTCCATACGCGCCGCCAACTCTGCCTTGACTGCTCTACCTTAGCTCAATAACCAACTCTGACTTGCGTACTGTTTGCCTTGATCTTATTTGCATAACCAACTCTACTTTGTCTGCTGCCTGTCCTGACCTCAATCTGTGTAATCAACTCACTTATTATTTTTATTCCCAATGGGGCAATCCTAAGAGCCACAACCTGGGAGCCACTAGATGCAAATTAGTTCACTGCCCACTGGTGGTTGCTGCCCATTGATCCTGGTAGGGCACTCTGGTGAAGAGCTAGGACTTCTTAGATTGTGCACATGGAAGAACCCACATCTTACTAATACCATCAACAGAAGCTGACTACAGTGTCCAACTGGAAACTACTTGTTGGAGGGGGGTGGAGTGTTTGTGTGTGTGTGTGTGTGGGGGGGTCATGTAATAGTGCATGTAAATCCATGATGCATGTGTAATCTCTCATGGATATGTGTACCCATTTAGATCATTATGGTCTTAGCTGGGGACATGTGTATATGCTACAGATGACCTTATGTTTACTGTTTTGGCATTTTATATTTACTTATTACTTATTGCCCATGTTGTAAAGGACTAAAATAAAGGATATGTTTATGTGGTTTCAAGATTGTGATGCTCCATCACTTTCATTTTAAGGTTGTGCAGTGGTGATATTTTTGTGCATGTGAAGCACCAATAAGGTATGTATTCATTCTCCTCTTATGATTACAAATAGCTGGGAATGCTGTGTGCTGCCTCTGCTAGTTCTATTACTGTATACTATTTTATCTGATAACTGATTGGGAATTTTAATAAATTTATTGTTTTGGGAATTTAGACAATAACCTCCGCTAAGTTAGAAAAGTTATCTAACTGGAACAGACTTGTATCAGCAATAGATGATATCACCAGATTTAGTTGTTTAAACTGCTAATATTTGCAAGAATGTATTGTCCTCACAAAGATAGCTCTTTCACCTTCCAACTATGAGATTCACATATTAAATTAACCTATTTTGAATTACTATCCTTGCTGCTACTTTACAAAAGTCAAGATCTGGAGTGCTGAATAGTTTTATGCACACAAATCTGACTTCATGAGTATAAATATTAAACAAGAAATTCCATAGTATTTTCTATTTTGTATGTACCATATTTTAAACTTAAATTTCAAGTAATTGATTAGGTAACCTCTAAGTGGAATGGGTAAGGAAGGGTAGAGCCATAGAAGTGCTCAACAGAGAAGCATTTACTACAAAGATGTTTAGGAACAATGTATCTCTGGTCCTCTGGAGTTTTCACTGGGAATACAATGTGACAAAGACAGTGTTCTGTAAAAATAAAACATATTTAGAAAGCAGGTTAAGCAAAGTCCACTCTACCTGGATAGTGGCTGGAAAGTGTAATGGTTAAGGGCTCTGCCTCTGACACAGGAGACCTGGGTTCAAATCTCGGCTCTGCCTGTTCAGTAAGCCAGCACCTATTTCAGTAAGGAGTTTCTTCAGAGCCGGATTAAGGCCAAATGGGGCCCTAAGCAAAGTAGCCAATTTGGGCCCCCTCCCTCAACAAACCTTTATAAATTGTACTAAAAATGTATTTTATTTAAAAAAGAGCGAGGTGAATTGGAGAAGAACGAAGGATGGCACCAGGGCACAGGAAGTGGGGTAAGACTCCCAACACACACATAAGGAGTCCAAGGGGAAGCCGGGGCTGGATGACCATGCTGGTGGGGCAGTGGCATATCTAGGGAAAAGGTTGCCTGTGGCGAGCACTAAAGTTGTGCCCCTTTTGGGAATGGAGGGTGAGGTGGTGCGTGCCTACCTAATTTCACATTTTTGCTGAGCAAAAAGTAAAAAAAAAAAGCACACCCAATCTCTTTATAGACAGACACACCACTACAAGTGACAAACAAGTCACAGTGACAGACACACCACACACCACAGCACTACAAGTGACAGACACACACCACTACAAGTCACACACACACAGCACTACAAGTCACAGACACACACACAGCACTACAAGTCACAGACTCCCCCCACACACAGCACTGCAAGTCACACACACACGCCACTGCAAGTCACAGACACAAACCACAAGTGACAGACACACACCACACACAGCACTGCAAGTGACAGACACACACCACTACACGTCACAGACACACACCACACACAGCACTACAAGTCACAGATTCCCCCACACACACACACAGCACTACAAGTGACAGACACACCACACACACGCAGCAAGTCACACACACACCACAGCACTATTTATTTATTTATTGTATTTATAAAGCGCCAACATATTACACTGGACAATAAATACAAGTGAAAGACACACCACACACACAGCAAGTCACACACACACCACAGCACTACAAGTCACACACACACACACACACACACACACCACAGCACTACAAGTCACACACACACACACCACAGCACTACAAGTCACACACACACACCACAGCACTACAAGTCACACACACACACCACAGCACTACAAGTCACACACACAATACAGCACTACAAGTGACACAAACACACCACACACCACAGCACTACAAGTCACACACACACACACACACACACACACACACACACACACACACACACACACACACACACACACACACACACACACACACACACACACACACACACACACCACAGCACTACAAGTGACACACACACCACAGCACTACAAGTGACACACACACCACACACACAGCACTACAAGTCACACACACACACAGCACTACAAGTCACACACACACACACCACAGCACTACAAGTGACACACACACCACACACACAGCACTACAAGTGACACACACACCACACACACAGCACTACAAGTCACACACACACACAGCACTACAAGTCACACACACACACAGCACTGCAAGTCACAGATCCCCCCCCCACAGTACTGCAAGTCACAGACACACACCACACACACAGCACTGCAAGTCACACACTCACAACACAGCACTACAAGTCACACACACACCACACACACAGCACTACAAGTCACACACACCACACAAACAGCACTGCAAGTCACACACACACACACACACACACACACACACACACACACACACACACACACACACACACACACACACACACACACACACACACACACACCAGCTCTACAAGTGACAAGCACACCACGCACACAGCACTGCAAGTCACAGTCACACACTCACACACACAGTACTACAAGTCACACACCACACAAACAGCACTGCAAGTCACACACACACACAGCACTACAAGTCACAGATTCCTCCCCCACGCACACAGCACTGCAAGTCACAGACACACACAGCACTGCAAGTCACACACTCACACCACAGCACTACAAGTCACACACACCACACAAGCAACACTACAAGTCACAGACGCACACAGCACTACAAGTCACACACACACACCACAGCACTACAAGTGACAGACACACCACACACACAGCACTGAAAGTCACAGTCACACACTCACACACACAGCACTACAAGTCACACACCACACAAACAGCACTGCAAGTCACACACACACAGCACTACAAGTCACAGATTCCTCCCCCACGCACACAGCACTGCAAGTCGCAGACACACACCACACACACAGCACTGCAAGTCACACACTCACACCACAGCACTACAAGTCACACACACACACCACACAAACAGCACTACAAGTCACACACACCACACAAACAGCACTACAAGTCACAAACACAGTACACAAGCAGCACTACAAGTCACAGACACACACACACACACACACACCACACAAGCAGCACTACAAGTCACAGACACACACACACAGCACTACAAGTCACACGCACGCACGCACACACACACACACACACAGCACTGAAAGTCCCAGACACACACAGCACTGCAAGTCACAGATGACAGATCCCCCCCAAACACACACCATACACAGCACTACAAGTGACACACACACACACACACACCACACACAGCACTACAAGTCACAGACTCCCCAACACAAGCTATGTAAACCTAAGCTTGTGTGGAGGAGTCTGTGAATAGTAATAATGCTGGGTGCCTGCATTCTCTCTGCCTACACTTCTCCATTGTCATATACAAGTTTGAGATCTCACCTATAGTGTTGTCCGGATCATGAACGATTCGGATCTTTGATCCGAATCTATTTTATGAGTCGATCATCCGAATCATCAAAATGAGTGATTCGGATTGCAAAAGGGGCGGGGCCAGGAGCGACACGCCCCCTCTCAGCAGGCAGCGGGGTCTTGGAAGCAGAGCAGAGATGGATCGCTCTGTTGGAAGGGAGGCAGCCTTGCAGGGAGACAGGTAGATGAGAGAGAGGGGACATCGGTGCCACTGCCAGATATGTGTAGAGCACACATACTGGCTATAATGTGCTGCACATTATAGGCTGTCTGTTCCGTAGTGCTGCACAGTGATCACATTGGAAGCTTTTGGCTCAGCACAGCTCAGTAACTTTGCAGACAGTGTGATTGAAAGGCAATATAATCCTCCTGCACTCGGCACTAAACAGCTGCACTTATCTTCTGGGAATGCTTTCTTTCACTGTGCGACCTTTTCTTTCAAAGTGTACAGATGAACATATAGGTGAAATATATGTAAAGCATATGACTTCAGCATGTGGGTATTACGTGCAAGCATTTCTGCTCTCTGCTCGTCCCTCCTCCCTTCTCTGTCCACTCCCTGCCCTCTGTCCATCTTCTCCCCTTCTCTGTGTGTCCACTCCCTCCCCTTCTCCTGTCCACAGACCTGTCCTGCTGTTCATTTCACCCCCGAATGCTTCCGGTAGTAAAATGATCCGAGATTCGGATCAAAGATCCGGATCTCTTCAATGATCCGATTCGAATCATCCGGATCATTGAAAAGATCCGAACTTCCCATTTCTACTCACCTAGCCCAGGATCTGTTTCCTCTTGTGCTGTGCAGTGGGCGGGATCAGGGAGGCTGCAGCTGGGGGCAGCGAAGAGACACAGGCTTTGCACAGCTCACTGGGGAAGAGAAGGAGGATTCTGGGCGGGGCTGCTGCAGTCTGACTCTGCTACACTTGTCCTACTTCTTGGTGCCGATGGAGTCAGAGAGAGAGGGGGCAGAACTCCAGTGCCGATAACTTGCTGGTGACAGGCTCCTGTGACAGCCGAAAGTATGGACAAGTGGCACCCTAATAGCAGTGTAGAGAGTTAGGTGCCTGGGGCCCTTTAGACTAACTCGGGCCCCAAGCTAATGCTTGCAGTGCCTGGTTGAAAATCCGGCCCTGAGTTTCTTGGGCAAGTCTCCTTAACACTGCTACTGCCTACTGAGTGCGCTCTAGTGGCTGCCTCGCAAGCGCTTTGAGTCCGACAGGAGAAAGGCGCTATACAAATACTGTCATTATTACTGTCATTATTACCTCCTCTGAAGCAGGGTCAGTGCAGGAGCCTGGTAACTAAATCCTAGACACAATGCAAATCAAAGAAGATGGGTCCTGACTCCTGCACAATGACCAATGTGGAATGTAAACCTTTATTGATTCAGGTAAAAGCCAGTATACCAAGCTGCCAACTTGATGTACTGGTTTTTTATCTTAATCAATAAAGTTTTACATTCCACATTGTTCTTTGAATTCCATATTTAGAAAGCCCACAACCAGCTGGAATGGGTATCCACCCTGAAAGCTTAAAAGATGTATACCCATCAGGCAGGATTAAGAGGCATTGCTGGGATGATACCAGTTTTGTGGAAATGGCTGAGAAGATGTTCAGCTGTTTTTAACCGAGAAACGGCTCAGGATAGAGTACAGTTGACCAACAGAGAGCTCCACTTCTGAGGTGAGTGTAAGAGGGCTGGAAGAGGTAAGGAAAGCATTCTGAAACTTATGTAACAAGGTTTGTAATATGACTATACATACTCTGTAAAGTGTTTGTGGAAGATATCAGCCCTATATAAATACTAAATAATACCGTATATTCCGGCGTATAAGACGACCGGGCGTATAAGACGACCCCCCAACTTTTCCAGTTAAAATATAGAGTTTGGGATATACTCGCCGTATAAGACTACCCCTCTTCCAACGCACACCAAATAAAAATAAAAATAAAAAAAACATGTACTGGTGCCGTGTATGAACATACTGGTGCTGTACTGTATGCGTTACCCAGTATATAACAGTATATAGTCAATTGACTTGTTGCATTGGTCAACTCTCTTTAAAGAGACACTGAAGCGAAAAAAAATATATGATATAATGAATTGGTTGTGTACTATGAATAATTACTAGAAGATTAGCAGCAAAGAAAATATTCTCATATTTTTATTTTCAGGTATATAGTGTTTTTTCTAACATTGCATCACTCTATAATATGTGCAGATTACACAACACTCAGCATTCAAAATGAGTCTTTCAGAGCAGTCTGTGAAGTAATGAACTCTCCTCTAGCAGAGGAAAAGTAAACAGTTCAATTACAGTTGAGATAATAAAAGTCAGATAACAGCCCTCTCCACGACTAAGTTAGTCGGAGAGCTTAATAGCTTTTTTGCATAGAAATATCAACTGGAGTTTCTCAACTCTCCCTGTACTGGAAACCATTAGACTGATGTATCTAATCTTAATGTTTTTTTTCTTAGCTGTACTTCACATACAAATCATAATATCATCATTTTTTTTTCACTTCAGTGTCTCTTTAAGTAGACTGGTCAGCTCTCCTTGCCTACCTGTTTATCAGAGCGGTATGGAAGAATAGATTGCGCTCCCTCAGCAGGGAGATCTGAGAGGCGGTAACAGGATAGGGCGTATCACCCGGCAGCAATGACACCCGGCGTATAAGACGACCCCCAACTTTTCAGAAGATTTTCAAGGGTTAAAAAGTAGTCTTATACGCAGGAATATACAGTAATAAAAATGCTTGAAGAAAATTACATTAAATTGATTTCTCTCACTATCTAAAGCTGCTGAACTTTCTTCTGATTTCATATTAGTAATTCAACTTTGATAGTGACTCTTACAGCAATAAGTAATAAATGGATGCTATTCCCAATATCCCATGTTTCTTCATTGTCGACTACATTTGCCAAAATCAATCTTAACCCATTCAGGTTCCGTCGTTTTCACGTGAGAAATGTTCACCTCCCATTCATTAGCCTATAACTTTATCACTACTTATCACAATGCACTGATCTATATCTTGTTTTTTCCGCCACCAATTAGGCTTTCTTTGGGGGGTACATTTTGCTAAGAGCCACTTTACTGTAAATGCATTTTAACAGGAAGAATAAGAAAAAAATGGAAAAATTCATTATTTCTCAGTTTTCAGCCATTATAGTTTTAAAATAATACATGCCTCCATAATTAAAACTCACGTATTGTATTTGTCCATATGTCCCGGTTATTACACCGTTAAAATGATGTCCCTATCACAATGTATGGCGACAATATTTTATTTGGAAATAAAGGTGCATTTTTTCCATTTAGCTTCTATCACTATTTACAAGTTTAAAATAAAAAAAATATAGAAATATTTCATCTTTACATTGATATTTAAAAAGTTTAGACCCTTAGGTAAATATTTACATGTTTTTTTTTTTTTTTATTGTAATGGTTTTTTTTTTTATACTAAACATTTTATTTGGGTACTTTTGGGAGGGTGGGAGGTAAACAATAGATTTATAATGTAAATTTTTTTTTTCAGGTGTAGTATTACTTTTTGGCCACAATATGGCGGCCATGAGTTTGTTTACATGACGTCACTCTAAGCGTACCACGCGCTTAGAGTGACGCATCGGGAAGGAGACGGCCAGAAAAAGCTCAGCTTCCGAGAGAAGCTGTCGCTTTTTCAGCGGGGGAGAGGAATCAGTGATCGGGCTCCATAGCCCGATACATTGATTTCTTGGCTACCGAATCCGCGGCCAGGAGTGCGTGTGCACGCGCACGATCGGCCGCGGGGGTGCGCGGTAGCGCGCATGGTTCCTGGACGTAGAAACTACGTCCAGGAACCAAAATAGGTTAAAGTGCATTTTAAACGAAATCCACATGAGTCACCCTCTGCCAAACAGTTTACCCAAAAGCCGTGCAACAGATAGGGGCTATTCATATTGCTCAAATGATGCACTGTGACGTTGCTTAGCACAACCAGAATATTTATATGATCTATGTTTTGGCATGACTCCCATTAGATCAGTCATGAATGCCTGTATACACTGCAACTGCTCCTTTACTTTAGTTAATACTTTCCTTACTTCTTACTCATCTTCACATGAGTTGGCTTATGTGGTGCTTGCGACTAGAAGCATCCCCACCCTGAGCTTATGGTAATCCTTATCATGTGCATAGTTATTCTTCATATGAAGTTTTAGGCCACATGTCCTGCTGACTATACAAACGTGATGTGAGAGCATGAGCCAACACTGGTCCCATTGAGAAAGTCATGTAAACTACAAGTACAGTAAGTTAACCTTAGTGGCTACTGTGAATAGGGTACAGTTAAGGTCTCTATATTTTTTGTGGTTTGAAGAGGCTTAAAGTATACAGAATGATCTGGACACTGTTCTTGCTGGCCCCCTAAAAACTGAACTTTTCTAGCTGTAGTACCAATCTCCCTGCTACAATACTGAATTAGACAGGCATTGTGATTAAGCCTCTAAAGCTCCATACACATGCCAGATTTCTGCTGCTCAAAATGATTCCCTAAGGGCCTGTTTCCACTACACGCAGATTTGATGCAGATTGGATGCAGAATGGATGCAGAAAAACTGACTCCAATGAATGCCTATGGGCCTGTTTCCACTAAACGCGATTTTTCTGATGCAGATTTTCCCATAGGCATTCATTGGAGTCTATAAGGGCCTGTTTCCACTACACACAGATTTGATGCAGATTGGATGCAGAATGGATGCTGAAAAACTGACTCCAATGAATGCCTACGGGAAAATCTGCATCAGAAAAATCGCGTTTAGTGGAAACAGGCCCATAGGCATTCATTAGAGTCAGTTTTTCTGCATCCATTCTGCATCCAATCTGCATCAAATCTGCGTGTAGTGGAAACAGGCCCTTAATTATTATGATGGTGCTTACAGGCAAAATATTATTATCACTGTGGACAACTCTGTTCTACCTAGTCAAATAACTAAATCATGATTTAGCAGTGGTACTGCGGCAATGGGCGCTATCCTATAGTATATCCAAGAGCTATTTAGCTTGGAAGGTTCGCGGGGCTTCCCATCAGTAATGGGTGCTTTCAATGAACCTGTACTGAGTAAAAATATTTAAAATAAACACATGAGGTAACTTCAAATGAAAATTACACAGTTACCTTGCCATCAGTTCCTCTCAGAAACTCACCATTTTCTTCTGACAATAATCCCATCCAGTTCTGACAATATTTTGTCAGATCTGAAATATATCAGTTGCTGTCAGTAAAATATCAGTTGCTGTCAGTTATAGCTGAGAGGAAAACTGATGTACCAGGCAATGTCCATGTTTCCCTATGGCTCAAGTGGGCGATGTTACAGTTTAACTGTGTGCTGACCAGAAAGCTGTTATGGGGTAATGGCTATTTTCAAAATGGAGGACGGAAAATTCCCTTGATCATAGTGAACAAATAGGACGCAGGAATGGAGAAAGACACTAAGGAGTAGACTACATGGAAGGTAAGTATGACTTGTGTATGCCTATTTTGACTTTTATTTTCAGTACAGGTTTTCTTTAACTAAAGTACAGCCAAATAACAGCAATAGCTGACAGTTAGGAGATAGCGGTGGACACTTGGCTATAGTATAGCAGGGCGCTAGGGGGTTAATAGTTAGTGTTAGTTATAGGAAGGGGGGATGTGAGTGTTTGGCATAGGTAGGCTAATGTGGGGATGAGCTTAGGTTGGAGAAGTTGATAGTACAATATCAGTTACATTACTGAATTTTTACTATTTGCAACTTCCTGCTCCCATATTAGCAGGTGCCCATTAAATGTACATTTTTCAGCATACAAACTTTGATACCACATTTTTAATTGTCAAATATTAAACTCATGTTCCAAAAGGACTGACTATTTACCCTTAGTTCTTATGGGCAAGACCAGACAATTCAAGTGCACTTGTTTAATCAGTTTCTTACTGCTGCCCCTTTTCTCCAGACTCATGTGGTGAAGAAAAGGATGCAGTCTTTGAGAGACAGCAGCTGGGTTGACATTGCAGGCATCCTAAGTGGTGATCCTTTCCTACTTTATTTCGGTAATTAGCTTAGAATCACACCCAGCTTGTTTCTGGTTGTTAGGACTGCTTAATGTATTTATAGGCAGGGGGGCTCTTTAAATGTCTCTGTAGATGAACGTCTTTTCTCATGGAAAAGAAACTCTGCTTAGGGTCAGTCATTCCTTAGGTGCCTCTAATGTTAAGCAACGGCTTCAAATAGAGACCTAATTTCCAATACAAAAAGATTGTTAATTGCATGTATAACCTTTGCTCTGAACAGAACATTTCAAGATGGTTCATTTCATCACAACTGCCAACTCTTACATATAAAAAGATTAAAAACTCATAGCAATACAGGGGAAAATAGTATCTAATATATCAGATCTATAATCACACGTTACTACTAACCCTAGAAGAGTGCAACACCTTGTTTCCTAGTGTAGTCACTGCTAATGGAAATGTGCTGAATCTAGTGTTATACCCACTGTAGCCATTCCTGAGATGTCCCAATGTTCCTGTGCACTGGGATGATTGTAATTCCCTCAATCAAATTGAACTGAATGGCTTCTATGGTAGAGGTGGTTTCTATGATGATTGCATCTGTCAACATACTATTGTTCCCCAC
Organism: Hyperolius riggenbachi; assembly: GCF_040937935.1. Lineage (NCBI taxonomy): Eukaryota > Metazoa > Chordata > Amphibia > Anura > Hyperoliidae > Hyperolius > Hyperolius riggenbachi. Next base: position 210,770,494 of record NC_090650.1, on the reverse strand, counting down.
CTGAGCCAAACGTACGGATGTGCTAGCAAATCACCACATCTATTATTCTACTAAAAGAAAAAAAAAGAAATAAAGAAAGAAAGAAAAAAGACTTGTTAAAAAAGATTTTCCCGTATATAAATCTGTTACAAATTCAATGCAGGAAATAGCAATTCCTAAACGGAGTTCAATAATAAAACATGCCCATCTGCGTAACAGGTTGTATTAATCTTTTTATAGCCTATCCTTGTTCTCTCTTAATATTGCTAAATAGTGTTTTTCCATTGAAAAGTTGACGTGGCATCCAATTACTGGGTCTGCAGATAAGATGGTGCATAGTGCTGGCTATTTTAATGTCATAAAGATCAAAAGGAAGAAAAAAAAACATAAAGGCTTGGATTAAACTACAATGAAACAGGAACAAGACCTATTTTTAGCACTTTATTCTCAATCTGTATATTTTATTCAGAGTTCTTTTTTAGGCCAGCAAAAAGCAGCATTGTGCTCAGCATCTGCACATAAATAAAGGAAGGGATAATATTTGATTTAAAAAATACAAGTAAACGATAAGTGCCAATATTGAGACCATGTGAAGGCAAAGGAACAAAGCATACTTTCATTGCTAATCATGTTAACATCAAAGTTTTAAAAGTACATTTGCCTATTCAGAGGAAATGCCATCACACTTCTGACGATCACATCTGCCACTAATATCATCCGGCATGTGGTCAGCTCTCTGTTCTTACTTTTATCTCTCAACCAAAATTTCATGTCATGATTTTAACATTTGATGTTGAATTCAGGTCACTACAAAATAAGTACAACCTTTCTTTCTGTTCCACTTTCATGAAACATCCATGGTCTGTGTTGGAACACCAGAGTTTATGGAGGAAGTCTGGATAATATTAATTCTATATAAAAAACGACCAGCGATTGAAAAGTCACTTATGTAAATAATAATACATCTATAAGAGGCTAACAGTGTTTTTTTTAAGAGTAAAGTGCATTAAAAAGAGTTCAAATGATTTAAAGGTGACATCATCATTTATTTTACCTGCCCCTAAGTGATGTTACCTAGAAGAAATGTAGCATTAAATCACAGTGTCTGACACATTACACGGTATACACAGAAACCAAAATAGCTGTAGGAAAGGGCTCATTCTGATATTTGATAGAGAACAGCGGACAGTAAAATGTGAAATTGAAGAAAGGTGCTATCACACTATGTAACTATTACTGAAAACTATTAAAGTTGAAATAAACTTTCCAAATCAAATAGCTCCTTAGGTAGTTAGTCCAGGATTAGAAAAGGCTATAAAAATACATTTTACTTGCATGCTTGGTGGCATAAATTATTCTGCTATAGGACTCACATTATAAGGAATGCAGCTTTAAAGAAAAGCATTATTTTACGGTAAGTCACCATTTTGTTGTCGATCCTGCATATCCTCCTTTAGATTGTAAGCTCGCAAGGGCAGGGCTCTCTCGCCCTTTTGAGTCTTGGAATTTGTTATTCATTTCATAGCTTGCACTCAGTTATACATTTTATTCATCAGGTTACATCTGTCTTTGTAACCAACAGTACTGTATTTTGTACCAGTGTCCATATTTGATGTATAGCATTGTCTGTTACATGATGTATATCATTGTCTGTGTCATTTTGTATATCGTTGTCTGTATTATTATGTACCCCTTGCTTGTTTTCTTACTTTCTACAGCGCCACTGTATATGTTGGCGCGTTATGAATCAATATTAATAATAATAATATGAATCACAACTATATTCTAAAAAATTTGGTCTGCGCTCCACAACACAGGTTACTGATATTTAAAAAGAGAAATTATTTCACCAGTTACATAGGGGATAAGCTGGCTCCAAAGGAACACATATATTCTCCAATGATATCCCAATCCACATAAAAGCCGCGATCACAATCTACGTATCCTGCTTGTCCACAGATAGGAGGTATAGGATTACCCTGTAAAAGAGACTCTACATAGCGCAATACTGCATAATTAAAACACCCGGTGATCAATCCAGGGATAATGTGTAGGGCCTCCACCAGAAACACTGAACACTTTAGGGGGTACTACGCCCCCGTAGTGAGTACACTTACCGTGTTCCTTCTTGTTATAATACGTATCAGCCCTCCAATAACACCTGGGCACGGAGCTCCTTAAAACTAGTGTTGGGCGAACAGTGTTCGCCACTGTTCGGGTTCTGCAGAACATCACCCTGTTCGGGTGATGTTCGAGTTCGGCCGAACACCTGATGGTGTTCGGCCTTTTAAGTTCGGGTTCGCCCCGAACTACTAAATGGCCGCGAACAGGGCCGAACAGGGCCCCTGTTCGGCCGAACAGGGCCCTGTTCGGCCGAATACTGCCCCCCTATGGGGTCGCAGGCATAAGGGGGGAGCATGCCCCAATCGCGGGGGGGGGGGTCGGAAATTCCCCCCACCCCCTCCGCTAGCGCTCCCCCCTCTGCCCGCTACCCCATACAAAAGTTTAATGAAGTAAAACAGTACCGGTCTGGTGGTAGTGGGTGGCTGGCAGTGGGCGGCACTGTTTAGTGAGTGACTGAGGAGGAGGAGTCCGGAGAGTGACGCGTTGAGGGAGGCCGGGCAGCGGGCGGTTCAGCAGTAGTACCGTACTACTACCGCGATCGGGGCATGCTCCCCCCTTATGCCTGCGACCCCATAGGGCCCCCAAAAGCGGGATGTTCGGGGAGTTCGGGGTTCGGCCCGAACATGCCGAACATCGCGGCCATGTTCGGCGAACTTTCCCGAACCCGAACATCCAGGTGTTCGCCCAACACTACTTAAAACCAAAAAGTCCTTAAAGACAGAAAGCAGGACTCGCATAGCATAAAACCTTTACAAATGTATTGCCACAAGTTGCATATATACACTTTGTACCGGATAAAAAAGATCAAGCGCTTATCTGAGTATGACAGCCTCTGCCGCGGTCGGATCCCACTGCACGCCTCAGTCCCTGCTTCACCAACTTCCTGGATGCATCTCACGTAACTCCAAACTCCGCCCTACGCGTTTCGTCTAATGACTCATCAGGGGCTGGAGTTACGTTGCCTAAGACGCTTTATGACGTCACCATGATGTAGTGACCACCCCACCTCATACATATTCATTCTCCATAGCGTAAGTGTAGCAGGCAACGGGATATTGCAGGACCGGCATGGGGATGCCGTTGCCTGCTACACTTACGCTATGGGGAATTAATATGTAAAGGTTTTAAGCTATGCGAGTCACGCTTTCTGTCTTTAAGGACTTTTTGGTTTTAAGGAGCTCCGTGCCCAGGTGTTATTGGAGGGCTGATACGTATTATAACAAGAAGGAACACGGTGAGTGTACTCACTACGGGGTGTAGTACCCCCTAAAGTGTTCAGTGTTTCTGGTGGAGGCCCTACACATTATCCCTGGATTGATCACCGGGTGTTTTAATTATGCAGTATTGCGCTATGTAGAGTCTCTTTTACAGAGTAATCCTATACCTCCTATCTGTGGACAAGCAGGATATGTGGATTGGGATCGCGGCTTTTATGTGGATTGGTATATTCTCAAAAGTGCTTTGTAAAAGCACAGATGCTGCTTCTGATCCTTATCCATCCATATAAAAAATCACGTAGATCACTTTTCATTCCCTCTTATCTGATGGCATATGCTGTCTTCTCTCCACTTGTACAGCATGAATCATCAGAAGGGAGGGGTGAGGAGTGATCGCATGGCAGTCAGTGAGTTCAGTTTTGACTCAGGCCTCCAATTGTTAGAACTTCAGAATGTTTCATATGGCTGGATAACGCACAAGAAAATATGTTTATGGCAAGAAGTAGAATCCATGTTTTTATTAAACACTTTCAGACTTTGGGCCTGATTCACAAAGCGGTGCAAGCTGTTTAGCACGAGTGTGCTAAACAGTTAGCACGTGAAGTCCATTTGCGGACTTTTGCGCGTGAAAAAGTCTGCGATCACACAAATCGCGGCACCCGTGCTAAGCAGTTTGCACCGCTTTGTGAATCAGGCCCTACAACAGTGGATTTATATGCTGATCCACTACTGAGACATCCTAAAGGGAATCCTAGAGTGGCATATGGAGGCTGACATATTTATTTCCTTTTAAACAATGCACATTGCCTGGCTGTCCTGCTGATCCTCTGCTTCTAATACTTCAAGCCATATTTCATGAATAAGCATGCAGCTAATCCAAGCAGATTTCAGCCACAAACATCTGAGCTGCATGCTTGTTTAGGGTTTATGGCTAAAAGTATTAGAGGCAGAGGATCAGCAGGACAGACAGGCACTGTGCATTGTTTAAAAGGAAATAAATATGTCAGCCTCCATATGTCTCTCACCTTTAGTTCCTTGTAAGGCCAAAGTCCAGGCAAGTAAGAAGGACATTTTTGTATACCTTGATAGATCCGTAATATGTTGCAACACATTTGATTAGAAAATAAATAAATACACGTACTCATTAAGTATTCACCTGGTCCAGTGGCATAGCTAGAAACGATGGGGCCCCATAGCAAAATTTGTATGGGGTCTTTAGATTTAGGCATTCTTGAGCAATGCCACCTGCCCCTACCCCATGGATATCAGTTGAATGGGCAATTCACATTTCCATGCAAGGTACACTATGTATGGTCCATGAGCACTGAGACAAAGTCAGAGGGTGGAGCAACAAAGCAAAGTTAATAGTGAACACATCAAGTACCATCTGGCCCCCCCTCCTCTCCAGGGACCCATAGCAGTTGCTATGGCTACTATGGCTATTGTTACGCCCCTGACCTGGTCACATGATCACAGTCTCCTCTGCTTTTCATTGACAGGATGCCATCTAAAGTTGTCCATACACTTTTAGACTGCTACCATTCCTCTCTGATAACAATCAACTTCTATCACACACAGCACATCAATTTTCAATACTGAAAATTAATCTACCTGCAGCATTGCACTGCTCAATGCAGTGTAACACTATGGCGTATCCAATTAATATTGCTCCAATGCCCCCCTCGCCAATCAACACAGATTTTCCTTCCCGACCACTCAACACTTGTGATCCATTTTTGGTCAAAACTGCTCAAAATTTGATCAGTGGCACATTATGGGGAAATGAATTGCCAGCAGATAAATCAAATTAGCAGGCAAATCAATGAGAGTATGTGTACCTTAAGGCAAACCTGTAAAGAGAAAAAATGTAAAGGGTAGATACTCACCTCAGTACAGGGATGCCTCTGGATAGCCCTGAGGCCATCGGTGTCATCCTTGACCTCACCACTGCTGGCTGGTAGAGGGATCTGGAGGCTTCCATATTTATTTCTTTTTAAAGAAGGACAATTGCCTGGCACTGGCAGCACAGGCATAACATTAGCCCCCGTCACCCCCACAATCATGGGTAAGTTTGATGGCTAAGGGGGTCCACCCCATGAGCAAATGCAGAGTTAAATGCAGAACAGTGGATAATCATACATTACCCACTTCCTTCAAGTCAGGTCTTCACTCTCTTCTTCAGTGTAACTATGCGGTGGCCAACCTATCACCATGCATGTCACATGATATGCAGAGAAAAGACAGACTGCATGGCACAGAGCTGCACTGAAGAGTATTGAGGATATCCTGTCTAGCTAGCTGCCACCAGAAGCAGGTAAAGTATAAAACCTCATACACACATACATTGCATGTTGCCAAGCAGGGATCAGAATATGATCCCTCGGGTGACATTACAGAACTTAGGCTGTATGTAGGGTGGTTGGGGGGGGAGGGGGGGGGGCTGATGGAGCACTGCATGAGGGACATCATGTGGTAGTGTATGAGGTTTAAAGCTCCGCTGCAGCTGTTGCTCTGCCTAACCTACCCGAACACTACTATCGCTCCTAATCTATGCTTAGCTCTATTGTTAACAACTAAATAATCAATACTCAACTTTTGTCTTTTTCTGCTTCAGCAGTGAGCACTAAATCTATCCACTCCTGATAAAACCACAAACTGATGACCTCCAATCTATAACACAGGCTGACGTTGATGAGGCAATTGCTTTGCTCTTTTAAAGATCACAACACCATTTTTTTCCATAATAAAATAAACAAAAAAATAATTACAATGAAACACTGGATGGGGATACACTTTCATAGTTGCTATGTAGAAAGGAATTTGCAAATGCAAAAGTTAATGAGCAATGACATTGACCCATCATTTTATTAAAGTTATGTGTGAAAAGCTTGAAAATGTCTTTAGCTTAGCTTCTCAGTAAGCGGTTATCAAACATTCCACTGTTTTGTTGTCATAGTGATGGTCCCAAAAATGTATTTAGCATTTGTTTCAGGCTATAATATCTGCAAACAAATGCTTGCAATGCTTACTAACTTATAGTAGTCTAAAGGACAGCTTTACTATCCTCTATCACATATAGAAATACATACTTATTGCTATGCACAACAACTTCATCATCATTATCACAAATATTGAAATATGACTTCTCTACATAGGGGACTGTGTTGACCCAAGAAGTAGTAACAGTGACATATGTTTCCCCATTGCATACTTATACTAAATTTGGTGTCCCTTATTCTATCTTCTCTACTTCCCTGCTAAACACTTTGTTTCTCAAAGTGGTCCCTGACAAAGTGGCGTCAGATTCAGAAGTTCCTCTTCTTTAATACCTTGCTGGGTTACCTCTAATATAAAGATGAACAAACTGCTGCAGTATTCCTTGCAAACACATATCTATGGTAAACGTATTCTTCTTATGGTATATTGCAGGCATGTGCAGAGGGGGGTGCTCTGGGTGCCCAGGCACCCCCTTTTTAAAATGTTCAAAAAAGGCCCCTCCGGCCGCGAAAAATAAGCTCTGCCTCCAACCGCGATAAGCTCCGCCCACCTGTGGGAAGCTCCGCCCCTGCTGTGTGGGAGCAAGTAAAATGGTGCCTCCCTAGCTGAACCCACTATGACCTCTTCCTCCCCCAGTAGCCACACTGACCTCTCCCTCCACCTAGCAACCACAGTGACCTCTCCCTCCACCTAGCATCCACAGTGACCTCTCCCTCCCCCATCACCCACAGTGACGTTTTCATCCACCTAGTACCCACAGTGACCTCTCCATCCACCTAGCACCAAAAGTGACCTCTCCTAACACCCAGCATCCACAATGAATTCTCCCTCCTCCAGTAATCACACTGACTTCTCCCAGCACCCACAGTGACCTCCCCTTCCTCCAGCACCCATACTGACCTTTACCTTCCACAGCACCCACAGTGACCTACCCTTCCTCCAGCACCCACACTGATCTCTCCTTCCCTCAGCAACCACACTGACCTCTACCTCCCCTAGCAGCAACTATGCCATTCACAGCAGCACCCGCAGTGACCTCCCCTTCCTGTAGCACCCATACTAACCTCTACCTTCCACAGCACCCACAGTTACTTCTCCCCCCCAGCATCCACAGTTACTTCTCCCCCCCAGCACCCACAGTGACCTACCTTTCCCCCAGCACCCACACTGATCTCTACCTCCCCCAGCAACCACATTGACCTCTACCTACCCTAGCAGCAACTATGCCATTCATATCAGTATCCACAGTGATCTCCCACCCCCTGCGCCCACAACAATCCCACCAATATTCAGCACCCACATTACACTCAACCATTAACCCCCACTATAACAAGCACCCAGTACTTGCACCAAGCACCCTGCACCCAATACTCACATCTGGCCTCCATATGGCACTTAGTACTTGCATCAAACAGCCACATGACACTTACTACCTGCTCCCCTTCACCGAGTACTCACACCTGCGAGGCACAGTACTTGCACCCAGCCCTGACATGGCACCCACTACTCACACCTGCACCCAGCCTCCACATGGCATCCACTATCTGCACCCACATAACTAGTACTAGCACCAGAAATACCTGCACTCAGAACCCACATGACACACAATGCTCACCCATAGCTGGCACCCAGTGCAGGCAAGGTACCAAGTATTTGCACCTATGTGATACCCAGTACCTGCATCTAACACCCACATATTTCATCTGCAGTAGTTCCAGTTGCACTAAGCCTCCACTTGGTGCCCAGCACAAACACCAAGCCCTCACATGACATCCAGTACCTGCACCCAGAACTCACAAGGGACTGAGTACCTGCAATCAACACCTACATGATGCTTGATACCCACCTATACAGGCAGAATCCACGTGACATCCGGTGCCAGCACCCAGAACCCACATGCACCTAGCATCTGCATTTATCACCCACATGACAACAAATACCCCATTAGCTAGCACCCATCACCCATATGACACCATGTACTTACTCCCAGTACCCACTTGGCACTCAGTATTTGTACCTAGGACCCACATTACACCCTATACCCCCCATAATCAACACCCACATGGCACAGTACTCACACGGCACCAAGTTACCAAGCCATTATATGCAGTTTACCAAGCCATTATATGCACTTAGTACCAGTCCATGGCTAGCACCCAAATAGCACCCAATACCCACCCTTGGTCCAAACCCATATGAGACTCAGTACTCACACATGGCACTCCCTACTCACTCATGTCCAGCACTCACATGGCTCCCTGTACCAATTAGCACTCACATGGCACCCACTATTGTTTATTACCATCTGCTACTTATTCAGCACCCAATACTGCTTAGCACCCACTGCAAATAAGCACCCAATACAAACTGGACCTTGGTACCCACAGCAGCTTGACACAGACTGTATTTTGGCACCTCAGCACCACTGAAACTTAGCATAAACTGGACCTTTGTATCTTACCACCCCCTGCACCTGTGCACCCACTGCACCTTAGCACTTACTGCAGTTTTGCACCTACTAATGCTTAACAACCACTGCATATTTGCCTGAAAAGAAGCTTGGGTGCTGATCAAGAGGGACAGAGGTTCCCAGTAATGAAAGGTGAGTCCGTGCCTACCTGAGGCTCCACTGTGCCCACTCTAATAGTGGGAACCTATCACTGCTGATTTGAGGGTGGTGGCGCCAAAAGATTTGGTTGGAAGGAGACACAAAAGTCTGCCTGATACTGCTATAAAGGTGTGTGTGTGTGTGTGTGTGTGTGTGTGTGTGTGTGTGTGTGTGTGTGTGTGTGTGTGTGTGTGTGTGTGTGTGTGTGTGTGTGTGTGTGTGTGTGTGTGGGGGTGGTTAGCACTTTAGCATGATTGATCGATTACGGCCACTTTTTCAAATTTGAGCACCCCCCTTCCCCCTTGCGGATCCTCTGCACGGCCCTGCATCCAATTATTGGCATAACATTTATTTTTAAAGAATTGGACATTTGAACACATCTATTGTGCATTGCATTTGCAAGTTACGGATTTGCATATATCTTACGGACACATTATTCTTTATAATCAGGAGATTTATTTTTTTTCTCAGTAATATATTTTTCACAGTGAATTTTACTTGATCTTTTTCTGGGATCCCATACATTTTAACCATTTTTTGCCCTATCAACTCACTGTAGTGAGATTGCATGTGTATTTGCATGTGTTTGTATGCTTGGAGGTAATTTGTGGTTTTAAAGGGGACTGGTGCTAATATTATTATTAGTTTAAAGAGAATCTGTATTGTTAAAATCGCACAAAAGTAAACATACCAGTGCGTTAGGGGACATCTCCTATTCCCCTCTGTCACAATTTCGCCGCTCCCCGCCGCATTAAAAGTAGTCAAAAACAGTTTTAAAAAGTTTATTTATAAGCAAACAAAATGGCCACCAAAACCGGAAGTAGGTTGATGTACAGTATGTCCACACATAGAAAATACATCCATACACAAGGAGGCTGTATACCGCCTTCCTTTTGAATCTCGAGAGATCATTTGTGTGTTTACATTCTTCCCCCTGCAGCTATCTTCCACTGAAGAGTGACAGGCTGATTGTTTCTTCCTGCAGACAACTCTGTGTCTTTAATTCCTCAGTATGTGACAGCCCAGCCAGCTCAGAGGACGATTTATCCAGCTTGTAAAAGGCAAGCTCTCTTCTCTCACTGATAAGAGAACTGAGAGGCTGGCTAATGTAAATAACACACACGAGAGTGTGCATAGAGGGGCCTGGAGGTGGGGCGTGCATAACAGATCAACAACACTGAAGAGTTGGCAGCCTTCCAGACACAGGGCGACAAATCAGACAGGGGAAAGATAAGTTGATTTATTACAGAGACGGTGATAGTAGAAAGTGCTGCAGTAAGCCAGAGCACATTAGAATAGGTTTAGGAACTTGTAGGATAGTAGAAAAAAGGATGACATTTTTGTTACAGAGTCTTTTTAAGGTCTGTGATTTTTGCTATAGATTGCAAGCAATAAAAGTGGTATTACTTTTAATTTTAGCGCTGTGGACATTTATTTACTAGTTTTTTTCAGGTATTGGAGGATTGCCTAGTCCACGTAGATGCTGACCGATACAATTCAGGCGCAGTGTCTTATATTATATAGGAATAGAGCTTGTACTTTACAGACTGTCTGTAAAATACAAGCTTTTGTCTCCAGCAATGCTTAGCTACTAAGATAAGGAATTACACACACAGTGTTTTTCTCCCTCCTGACTCCCCCCCTCTCCTTGCTTGTAGAGTCAGGAGATACAGGCTGGGGGCTGTAATGATTTGTCTGTGATCTGATCACACTGGAGCAGCTTGCTTAGCAAGTAGGGTTGCTCGTTGGATTCCGCGGAATGGAGATTTCCGCGATTCCGGTCGGAAATTGGCAATTCCGTTCCAGTAAGCCGGACCGGAACATGTATAGCGGTAATCGGTAAATAGCGGAATTTCTATGCGGAATTCTGTCAGAATTTAATCAGAAGAGTGTAAAAGCTGCATTTACTGTTAGGCAACATTTTTAAGCCAATCAGAAGGATCGGAAGGGATAGACTCATCACAGAAGCTTAAAACATGCTAATTTCTGCATTAAAAATGGAATTTCTGCACCAATTAGAGTCTTAACAAAAAACAACCAATCCTACGTTAGCAACCAGCTCCTAGCTACCTATCATCAGCTATCCCACCCATTTTGTATATAAGAGAGGTGTGACAGTCATGAAGCTTGTGGTTTTCATTCTGGTGTGTTGGAGAGAGGAGAGACAGACCTATATTAGTTGTTCCAACATAAAACAATAGTCTTTTTAAAGACTGTATAAAAAACAAAAGTCTTTTTAAAGACTGTGAGAGAGAATTCGACTGAGTTTGAGCTATTAGTAGTAGTAGCTAGGTGTATTTGTGAGAGAGCGACAGTAGATTGTTAGTTTGAGTGATAGATTGTTATGTAATGTAGTAGTATTTGCTGTGTGGAGAGGGTTAGAGAGAGCCAGCCAGGCCGCAGGCTTAGTGTTTGACAGAGTGAGAGAGTTAAGTGATTGATTAGTTGAGTGTAGTGCAAGTTTTTTTTTTCTAAGTTCATTTTTGTAGTTTTTTTGTTTTTTGTTTTCTTTATTTTGTTTTTGATTTATTTTCTTTATTTCGCCCCCTTATTTTCTTATCTGTTTTTTAGTTCAAGTTAGGTGTATTTATTTTACTAAGGTTCTGTCGCTCATACCCCTTCCCCAATAAACTTTTTTTGGCCCCAAAACAATGGAGCGAGAGCAGCAGCAATTTACTGCCACTCCTAAAAGAAAATGGAGTGATGGTGGTGTTGGTGGATCACGTCAAGTACGTGATCAGGTTGAGGGTGGCAGCAGCAGCAAGACGCATTCCATGATCAGAGATGTCTTCCCTGTGTTCGCACGCAGGAATATTTTGACAGAGCAGCAGGCGAACAGAGTTGTTGATTATTTCGATAAGGAACCCTCTACCCAGTGTGAGGAACTTGAAGCTAGTTGCAGCAGCACCAGTAGTGGCCAGGTTCCTCATGACCAGAACCCGACCGCAGCTGCTTATCTTGACGAGGTTGCTTTCTCCCAGTACTCTCCTCCAGAATTACAGCACACTTATGTCGATGAGAGAGATGTGCAGAAGGATTGGGATGAGGCATTGGAGGAGACCATGGGACCAAGCTCCCAAGAAGTGGTGGGTTCTGTGGTGACAGAAATGGCCCGTGTTTTCTTTATCCAGTAATCCATCACAACTGGGAGCTTGTATCACCACCAATCAACATCACCACCAGTTAACTACAGAGGTGTTTAGTGGCCAAGTGGAGGGTCCAGAAGAGTCACTTATGGGTCCCAGAGCTTTTGTTGAACTGGATGATGTTTTGGATGATGAGGTGGCTGATCCACCGTGGTTGCCATCTGGTGGGTTAGGCACTAGCAGGCGTGAGCAGCATGGAGAAACAGAGCAGACGGTTGGCCAGCAGCCTGCAAGTACTTTCCCATCTGTCAGTACCCACCAGTCCAATGCTCAGCATCGACGTGCTAGAACAGGTCGCACCACTGCTCCACGTGCATGCACGTCCCCATCATGGAATTATTTTACTGTTCTGGAAGAGGATGAATCCAGGGCAGTCTGTTCTGTGTGCCGTAAATCGGTGAGCAGAGGCAAATCGGGCACCGGGTTTGGCACTTCAGGGCTGATAAGCCATCTGCGCAACCACCACAGACGGGAGTTTGACTATGTAAAGAATTACAATAAGATGGTGGAGGAAAAGCAGCAGCAACAGGCCCATCCTCTTCTTTTTCTAGTCGTCCTGTCCCTATCCAACCAGCTCAGTCCCATTTTACTTCAAATCCCTCTGCATGCCAGGCTGGAAGAGGGATCCAGACCTCGGCAAGTACCTCATCATCACCCTTGTTGGTTTTCTCTGAATCACCAGTGTTTCAGCGTCAGGCCTCTGTGCCAGAAATGTTGCAGAGGAAGCGGATGCTCCCTGCAACTGATCCATTTGTTGTCAAAAATAATGCGCTCCTGGCAAGGTTGTTGGGCCAACAGCTGCTGCCCAACCAGTTTGTGGACTGTGCCCCCTTCCACAGACTGATGAACAGTGTTGCTCCACAATGGTGGATCCCCAGCCACCATTATTTTGCCAGGAATGCCATCCCTGCCCTTCACCAGCACATTGTGGAGTGTGTCGGCCTGTCTATGGATCACGCTGTCGGTGGCAAGGTGCACTTCACTATGGATAGCTGGAGCAGCAAGCATGAGCAGGGAAAGTATCTAACTTTTGCCGCCCATTGGGTCACCCTCCATGGTGCTGCTGAGGAGAGTGCAAGATCTGGGTAGAGATGGCCCGAACGGTTCGCTGGCGAACGGTTCACGGCGAACTTCCATGGTTCGCAACCACTATATGAGTGTCTCGGGGGGGGGGGGGGGGGCACACCCAAGATAATAAGGTCATTGCTTCATTGTGGACAGACCAAGTTTGATCAGTTTGACAGTCACTGTTCTGTCATTCAGCTACCTCAGCCCGGCGACCATATGGGCTTGAAAACCACCACTGCCTGCACTCTGGCCATGGTGCGCACCAGTCCAGCATGGCCGTCACTACACAAACAGCTGTTTGCGGTGCGTTACACACAGAGCAGGGACAAGGTCCTCCAGCACCCAAGGCTGAGACACCAAAGTGCGCCCCTCCATCCTTCCCACCTCAGCCGTCACACACTGATTGCTATTAGACTAAGGCGCCCCAGGGCCCCCAACCTCCCCAACACCTTAATATCTAGTTATCTGGCTTGCAGTCACTGCTATGTATCCCCTTTTCTTATTTCTTTCTGCTTCATACACAATTAGGAATGACAGCTGAATGAATTGTGCGCCCCCTCCTACACTGCGCCCTGAGGCTGGAGCCTCTCCAGCCTATGCCTCGGCCCGGCCCTGGTTACACAGTGAGTTTGGTGTATCAGTGTGTAGCAGTACTCTAATTACACTCCCCGATTGATGTATACACATGCAAGATGTTTTACAGCACTTTAGGCCTGCAATTTAGCATTCAATGTGATTTCGGCCCTTAAAACGCTGCTTTGCAGCCCCCCTCCTGTTTCGCGGGAGGTTCACGAACCCGGTTCGCGAACCAAAAATCGAAGGTTCGGGCCATCTCTAGATCTGGGGCATCTCAGCTAGTGGTGCCGCCATGTGGGTTGAAGGGGAGGCCTGTTCTACTTCCCTCTGCTACCTGTTCTGTCCAAGACCAGTGCGCCGTTGCTGAGCCTCCCAGCAAGTAGTCCCACTCCTACACTGATCTGCTGCACCATCGATGCCAAGCAGTGCTGAAAGAAAGGTTTCAGCCCACATCCATCGCTCCACAACCGCCACCACGGCCTTGAAACTGCTGCAGCGCCGCCATGGCCTGCCGCAGCACAGGCTTATTTCTGATTGTCCGACGTGGTGGAATTCCACCCTCCACATGCTGGAGAGGTTGTGGGAGCAGCGAATGGTGGTCAGGCTATACCTGTCTTAGACATCTTCCTCCAGAACAGGGCCACTGGACTACATTACTGGGGACCAGTGGCAGCTGATTGGACAGGTGTGTAAAGTCTTGGAGCTGTTTGAACAGGCAACAAAATTGGTCAGTGAGGAGCACTGCAGCATATCAGAAGTTCTCCCTATTGTCTTCATGCTGGTCTGGACAAGGAGTGCTCGGACAGGGGGAAGAAGCCCTACTGAACAGTGGTCAGTCAAGTGGGGGAGTGAGTGAGCATGCTCAAGTCCTGAATGAGGAGGCAGAGCTTATGGAAACGGAAGAGCCCATTGTCCGGGGGTGGGAAGAAGATTCTGATGTGGAGCTGGAGCATGATGACAGTTCTGACAGCCAGGAAGAGGTGATTAATGGCAGACATCTCTTCCCTATGGCTGCGTATATACTCCAGTGCCTCCATAAGGACCCCCGGATTAAAACTTTAAAATCAAGGCTCAACATGTGGTTGGCCATCATCTTAGATCCCCGGTGCAAGGGGAAAATGCGGCAGTTTATACCCCCCTCCCAACCAGGATGAGCCACATCTGGGATGCCCTTCTTCGTTGGGTAAAAGATACGTTTCCTGAACCTGTATCCCGGGCCCAAGCTACCAAGCCTCATCATTCTTAGCAATGGCCTGGTGGTCCCACTCCCAGCAGCAGCACCAATAGCCAATCTGTGAACCTGCTGAGTATGGTGAAGGAATTTTATCAGCCAATGCCAGATACTCCTTGTAGCAACAGCACCACCAGTGGGCAAAGTAGTCACTGCCAGCGGCTGGCCCGTATGGTGAATGATTACTTGGGGTCGGTCAGTGCTCCAGACAATATGGAGAGTAATGATGACCCCATGGAGTATTGGACAAAACAACTGGATACCTGGCCTGAACTCGCTCAGTATGCACTGGAGGTTCTTGCATACCCCGCCGCCAGTGTTCTTTCTGAGCGAGTATTTAGTGCTGCAGGTGGGGTGGTCACCGATGAATGGACCCGTCTGTCCACAGACAATGTGGACATACTAACGTTCATTAAAATGAACGAGTCATGGATCAGTGATAATTACAAGGCCCCTCTCACTGATTCATGATGAAGATTAGACAGACTAAATTAAAATGTTGCTGTTTTTCAAGCCTCAAATGGTCTCCCTCTCAAACTCTGCTGCCTATCACTATCATTGCATATTTTTGCTTTTTAAGATCATAATAATGCAGTTTTGTTCTATACTAACCCTATGCTCTTGGCCTACAACTTCTTCTGCTGCTCCAAAAAAAAAATTATAATGACTGCTGTGAAACCACCTCTAGGTCCCATGGCCTACAACAACTCCTGCTGCTCCCAAAAAAAATTAGAATGACTGCTGTGAAACCACCTCTAGGTCCCATGGCCTACGACAACTCCTGCTGTTCCAAACAAAAATTGTAATGACTGCCGTGGAACCACCTCTAGGACCCATGGCCTACAACAACTCCTGCTGCTCTAAACAAAAATTGTAATGACTGCCGTGGAATGACTGCCGAGGTACCACAGAGAAGCCCCCAAGTATAGGTAGTCAGACGTTCCCTGTATTATTAGCCAGATGTACACATTTAAAGGGGTTCTGTGGGGTTACTGACTTACCTGGGGCTTCTAACGGCCCCCTGCAGCTGTCATGTGCCCACGCCGTCCTCTACGATCCTCCATTCCCAGCCACCATCACCGTTCAATTATTCGTCTAACTAGAGGAATACAACTGCGCATGCACCACTACGGCTGCATGCATCCTAGCTCCTGCTTACATCTTTGGGAGCTTACTGCGCAGGCATAGTACGAGAAAACTTCGCACTGCGCCTGCGCAGTAAGCTCCCAGAGACAAAGGCCTCAATTCACTAAGATTATCTCCTGTCTTTAATAACTCTTCTAGAGTTGTTACCATGGTGATAAGGCATGTAGTATTCAGGAAACATTTTTCCTCAGACAAGCCTAAAGTTAACTCTTCTGTCTTTAAGTTAACTCTCCAATCCTTAACCTCTTGACGACCAGCTAACGCCGATCGGCGTAAACTGGTCGTCTGCGGGTTACCATGGAAACGGCCGCTCGATCGAGCGGCCTTTCCATGTCAATTCACGGAGGGTGTCTCCGTGAACAGCCGGAGAGCCGCCGATCGCGGCTCGCCGGCAAAATGTAAACACGCGGGGAAGAAATCCCCGCTGTTTACATCATACGGCGCTGCTGCGCAGCAGCGTCGTAAGGCAGATTGGCGATCCCCGGCCTCTGATTGGCCAGGGATCGCCGGCATCTGATAGGCGGAAGCCTATCCTTCAATGCGCAGGACGGAACTCCGTCCTGCGCATTACAGAAAGAGGGAGGGAGGGAGGTAAGGAGGCAGAGGGCGGAAATGGCTGCGGAGGGGGGCTTTGAGGAGCCCCCCCCCCCCGCAAAACGCAGATGGCCGGCGGCGATCAGACCCCCCCGGCAGGACATCCCCCTAGTGGGGGAAAAAAGGGAGGAAGTCTGATCGCCCTGGCATAATACTGATCTGTGCTGCGGGCTGGAGAGCCCACGCAGCACAGATCAGCCAATACAGCCCTGGTCGGCAAGTGGTTAAAATAACTCCAGAGTTAAAGACAGGCTGTTAATTAACTGCGTGTGAAAATAACTACAGAGGAGGTAAATTAACTACAGAGGAGGTAAATTAACTACAGAGGAGGTAACTTAAGGAATGAAGAGATAAGATAACTCTCTCACTGTGTGGAGGTAAGTTTCCTCTTGCCTTATTATCTCCAGCATGATCTTAGTGAACTGAGGCCATTCTGTGAGCTAGGACACATGCGGCAGCAGCCACGCAGGCGCAGTTGTATTCGTCTAGTTAGAAGAATAATTGAACGGTGATGGCGGCAGGGAACGGAGGGATCGTAGAGGACTGCACAGGCACATGACAGCTGCAGGGGGCTGGTAGAAGCCCCAGGTAGTCAGTTTTTGTTTTACAAAAACCCCACAGAACCCCTTTAATATAATATTGAATGCAGACAGATATGTGCACAAAACTGAAAACTGACAGACTGCGGAGAGCAACATTTTTCTTGTAGTGGTCTAGTGGAAGCACACTTTATCACTTTATGTGTGACACACTGGAACTGCTGCTCCTCCAGCTCCATCCTGCGCTTCTCCCCACTTTTCCCCTCTGTGTAGGTAATGCCAGAGACATGTTTCAGGGTGGAGCAGATTTCCACACATGCATTTAACGTGCCACACTGAACAGTAGTTTGGTACATGCGCAATAAGCCTCCTGGCCATGTTGAAGGTAAAAAGGACAGCTTCCTCTGTATGGGTCAGGTAGATGCATGGAAATCTGCTCCATAAATAAAGATGTATCTCCCACTGCCTGCAGAGGAGGTGAAAGTGGGGAGCATTAGTAAATAAGCATGGTATGGTACCACAGGGCCAGAAGTTCCAGCATGTGGCACATATTGTGAGACATATAACAGTTGGAAGAACTAAAGGCAAAAAATATTAAAAAGGATGTTAAAATGGATTATATCAGCTGCATGACAAGTGATATAGCAAGCTTCACCTACAGGATAAATGGGGCTCTCCAGTCTGTCATATGTGTTACATATAATGCAACATGCAAAGGCAGGGAATCCCCGACTTCCGAACGCCCGCCGATACGAACTGCTGACCCGCCGCCATCGGGGATACCCTGCCTGTGTCCCCGCTGGGCCTGGCTCCCTGCTGTGCGTTTATCCGGCCCCCCGCTTATGTCTCCTGGCCCCTCCGCTTATGTCTCCGGGTCCCCCATGCAGTGTCAGTGGCAGTAGCTTACCTCCTCCATCTTGCCCGCGGCGATTGAAGACATCCGGCTTCCCTGTGCGGCTTCCTCTAGTGCTGGCTTCTAATGACGCGTCATCAATGATGCGTCATTAGAAGATTAGCAGAGCTGCCAGGCAACTGGTATTGTTTAAAAGGAAATACATATTGCGAGCTCCATATCACTCCGCCCTCAGGTTCACTTTAAGGAAGCAGACAGAAAAATTAACCACTTCAGCCTACAGTGTTGTTCACCTTATGCATCTGAGCAACTTTCACCTTCCATTCATTCCCCAATAACTACTTATCACAGTTAATTGATCTATATCTTGTTTTTTCCACCACTAATTAGGCTTTCTTTGGGTGGTACATTTTGCTAAGAATTATTTTTTTCTGAATCCATTTTAACAAGATTAAGAAAGAAATGGAAAAAAATCATTATTTCTCAGTTTTTGGCCATTATAGTTTGAAATTAATACATGCTACCGTAATTAAAACTCATGTATTTTATTTGCCCATTTGTCCCGGTTATTACACCATTTAAATTATGTCCCTATCAAAATGTATGGCACCAATATTTTATTTGGAAATAAAGGTGCATTTTTTTAAATTTGCGGTCATCACTATTTACGAGCTCATAATTTAAAAAAAAAGTTCAGACCCTTAGGTAACTATTTTTTTTTATTGTAATTTTTTTAATTTATTTTTTTCTTAAAAAATGTATTTGAGTAATTTTTGGTGTGGGAGGTAAACAGCTAATTTTAAATGTAATATAATGTAATTATTTAATTAAAAAATGTATGTGGGTGTAGTTTACTATTATACATTATATTATACAGACAAAAAGTCATGGAAGTGAACAATCTCGCTTCCAGGAACTATAAAAAGGACAGGAAATGTTTTATTTTGCAGAAAGACGGCGGCCTCTGATAAGAGACCATCAGTTTTTCTGCTGAGAGCTTAGATCGATGAATGGGAACTATATTCCCATTCATTGATATGGGGGCTAACGGCAGGCGGCGGGAGCGGTAGCTACAGCAGCACAGTCTATCTGGATGGATATATCCATCCAGATAGACTTTAGTGGTTAAAGGACCACTATCACAAAAAAAATGTAAATTTAAAATGAATGTAAACATCTAAAAATAAGAAGTATCTTTCTTTCAGAGTAAAATAAACAATACATTACTTTTCTCCTATGTTGCTGTCACTTACAGTAGGTAGTAGAAATCTGACAGAACCGACAACATTTGAACTAGTCCATCTCTTCATGGGGGATACTCAGCAAGGCTTTTATTCTTTATAAAGACACCCCCTGAAAAGGATTTCTAAATTGATGCTGGCCAGCCTCCCTGTTTACTGCAAACATTTTTGGCAGTTGGACAGAACAACTGCCAATTACTAAGTGCTTTTGATGCTAAACAAAACTCTGAGAATCCCCCACAAGGAGATAGGCTAGTCCAAAACCTGTCAGTTCTGTCAGATTTCTACTTCCTACTATAAGTGACAGCAATATATCAGAGAAGAAATTTATAGCTCCTTTTACTCTGGAAGAAATGTACTTCTTATTTGTATGTGTTTACATGTATTTAAATGTTATGATTTTCGTGATAGTGGTCCTTTAATGTGAAGGAGGAGCTTGGTGCATCAACCCCCATATCACTATGATACTCTTCACTAAACAATAACAGTAAAAAACTGTCTGTGAATATTCAGTTTGCCTGTTTGCAGCCCCTTGTGTAATATGGAGACACTTGCAAAGTGTCTTTAAACACATTTAAAAATGTATACAAAATTAATGTAAAGTGAATTTTCTACATACTTGCAAATAAATTATAGGACACAACATATACTTACACATGTTCTGCTGTTGCATCAATGGGCACTACTACCTGAAAAATTGGACTACATCCAAAAAAACTGTTGTTTGGTGCTACAATAATTTTTGGGGGTCAATTAATATCATTGGTATTAAAAAAAAACCTGAAATCAGAACTTCCTCTCTGCTCTGAAAGATAAGCAACAGCATAATATCCTTTAAAGATAAACATTTCTTTATTACAGCTGATTACAGCTGATATCTCAGCGCTTCCTGTTCAGTAAGCCAGCACCTATTCAGTAGGAGACCTTTGGCAAGTCTCCCTAACACTGTTACTGCCTATAGAGCGCGCCCTAGTGGCTGCAGCTCTGGCGCTTTGAGTCCGCCAGGAGAAAAGCGCGATATAAGTGTTCTGTGTTTGTTTGTTTTGTTTGATACAAATCCTGAAATAAATCTGCAGTGTGTCTTCTTCCTACTTTTCATGAGAGGGATATGGAGGCTTTCATCTTTATTTCCTTTTAAGCAATACCAGTTGCCTGGATGTCCTGTGGACCCTCCGCATCTAATATGTTTAGCCATAGACCCTGAACACGCATATGCACAGTCACATTAGGTGTTTATGACATTATTCACCCTTTTTGTACAATTAGTATATATATATATATATATATATATATATATATATATATATATATATATATATATATATAAAATTACTTGTCATATAAAACTTTAAAATCACAGAGTGCAGAAAGAGCTGTGTGAGGCGGGTGTCCTTGCTTATCCCCCCCCCCCACCCCCACTCTCAGAGTCCTGAAAATTGCTTGCAGCAAATATTGTGCTGCAAGTGGGGTGCAGCTAGCCCTTGTCAATACCTCTACACAGCAATTAAAATACAAATTTGTAGCAATTGGACAGAGCTCAGAGCTCTGTCCTGAGCATGATATGTGGTGGGATTCTGTGTGGTGGGGGTTGTATGTTATGTATAGCACTGTACTTAGTTCCTCACAAAATCTTTAATTAGATGAAACATGTCGAGCACTATGTTGTCACTGTATACAGTATATATTATCCACTTCCCTTTGTAATTGTATGAATCTCATATATCAGTACATTTAGCATTTGGACTGGGTGGAATAACTGGTGGCGAGCCTGGTGTATAAGCACACTCCACTACTGTGCAAGCTGCATGGTATAGTGAGTTGAAACGCTCTTACTGACTTCAAACACCATTGTCATTGTCTTTAGACCAATACATCCCCCAAACTATCCAATTGCTACAAATTTGCATTTTAATTGCTGTGTAGAGGTATTGACAAGGGCTAGCTACACCCCACTTGCAGTACAATATTTGCTGCAAGCAATTTTCAGGACTGAGAGTGTGCGTGGTGGGGGGAGAAAGGACACCCGCTTCACACAGCCCCTTCTGCACTCTGTGAATTTAAAGTTTTATATGACAAATAAATATATATATGTGTGTGTGTGTGTGTGTATTTGGTAGACATACACCTAGCATACTAATTGTACAAATAGGGTGAATAGAGTCATAACTGACTCACATGTTGCAGAGTCAATTTCCCTGTACTTACTCGGCATTGTTGCAATTTCTGACATTATTGTCAGATCTGACAAGATTAGCTGCATGCTTGTTTTCTGGTATAATTAAGACTCTACTGCAGCCTAATAGATAAGATGGGCTGCCAGGCAACTGGTATTGCTTAAAAAGAAGTAAATATGGTAGCCTCCATATCCCTTTTACTTCAGTTGTCCTTTAAATGTGGGCATCCTCTACACCATACAGCACCTAATAAGCATACTCATTCTGATCCAGCAACTCCGAAGACTAGAAGAAATAGAACACAAAAGCTAGAAAAACTGATTTTTTTAAAAGCAATAATCAATAGCACCTTCCATATTTCTCTCATTTTAGGTTTCCTCACAAATGTGAAAGTTTCTAACCACTGACGCAGAAGAGATTTTCTACAATGCATAAATGTGTGCCTTAATACAAATCACTGATATAGTCTATGCCGTGTGTAGCAATATAAACCACATTACAGTAAAGATCACTTAGCAGGGCTGTGAAACTGGATGGTTACAAATTTCAAAACAGATGGGAAGAAAAGTGAACCCCCACAGTTTGCCAGATGTTGTAATTATTGTCAGACAGTTTGGCATATCGCTACAAATAATTTCACTCCAACGTGACTATCCAGTATTCATGATCAGAACAGCTACAGAAAAGCAACGTCTTGAAGTGACGACTGTCGCTCATATGTTTCTAGTTTGCTGTCAAAATGAATTTTAACAACTACTTCAGATATTAAAAATAAGCAAGAAAGAAGGAACCTTTTGAATCAGAGTTTGAGGAGGGCAAATTAAAGTAAGCTTACAAGCCTTTGTATAGTCAATGCTCCTAAGTTATTGTTTAGGCTTGATCTGTGCTGTAAAATGCAATAAATTATTTTGGGAAGAGATACTTTTGTTGAGGTATTTTATATAGTGGGAGGATGATGGAGGTTTAGTTATTGTGCCTCTGATATCGTGTTTGCAAGACAAACAATAATGAGAGACAGGGATTTTTCTTTGTGGATTTCAATAGTTGAAAACCACACATTCCCCACAATAAAGAGATATTAAGTATCATGATAGAATTCTATCTGTGTTCATTTTGATGTTGATTGAAGCATTTTAGTTTGAGGCAAAAAGGGAACAAGGCAAGTGAAGTGGAGGTATCTGCTTACCTATGCCAACCGTCATGGCTACTGTTGTCATAAATCATATCACTGGCTGTATCGTATCTGGAATGTTGTCATAGGCCTGTTGGAGAGAAACGTAGCTGTGAGGGTTCTTTTTGTTATTTATAGCCTTTTTCTTAGTAGTCTTTACAGACATTATGGCGACACATTTGTGTGCATGCAAAACGGAAACTGGAAATGCTCCTGGCAATTTTGTTTTTGGTTGGATTGCTATTCAGATATTTGTACATAAGTCAGCAATGACTGAACCTTTTGTTGGATGATGGAACACATATTCTGTGGAAGAGGTAACCATAAACATGTAGTATACAATGAGATTGCCATATTTATTTCTTTTATGGGTTTATTTAGTGCCGAAATCTCTTTACGGACTACATTATCATGTCACTAACTGTACCTCAGAGGAGCTCACAATCTAATACCTGCCACAGTTCTAGTTTACTGTTCCTTTTACTTTCTACAGCCCATTAGCTCAGCAATAATTTTTGATATGTGTGTGTACCCGGGGGCGAACCCATGCTAACACAGGGAAAATACTGTAAAAACTCCATGTAGGATAAGTTATACTCCAACAATTACACCTTTTAAACTGTTTTTAGATATGTCATATAGCCTAGGTTCTCAAAACATGGTATTCCAGGGGGTACCTTAACTGGCCAAAGCCAATATTTTACAACTATTTTTGAGACTTAAAAAAATGATAAGGTACAATTAATAAACAGCTACATGTTATAAAAACATTGAGAAACACTGTCATATACTACAGGACACTTCCTAATGTTCTCTTTTTTTGTTAATGATGACTTGAGTTTTACCACTCTCCTATTTATAACATCAGAATTCCAGGCTCACAAAGAATGATTTCTGCTTGTTTTTCATACCTTTCTGACATCTGTGGTTTTTCACCCTTTTGCATGTATCTTTGCATACTTGCAGGGCACTGCAGCCAGCTTTACGTTTGAGAAAGTCATCTCCCATAAACTGTATGAGGGATTTACTGGCTACTAGCATGTAACATGGAAGTCTTCTGAATCTGGTATTGAACTGATGCAGAAGAAGGACTGAGGCTGCAAGGTTAAGGCAGGAAACACACTTGTCTTTCAATTTTCTGCGCGCGTTTTTCTGCGTACTTTTTCTGCACACCAAGTGTGTTTCTATGCAGAAAAACGCGCACGTTTTTTCACAGCAGTTGATGTAATTGATAGAGAAAACTGACAAAATGTGCAGTCATCATGCAGAATGTCAGGGTTTTTTTTCTGCGTGCGAAAAAACATATTGAGTGTATACTAGCCCATTGATTAACATGAGTTCTCAGTTTTTCTTTTGCTATCAAACATCTTTATTGAAAGTGAAGATAAACAGTACATACTTGTTAGAGCTTCACTACAGTCATAACAATGGGGAATTGAAGTGAAGAGTGAATATCAATTGAATGAGTTCTCAGTTTTTCTGTGCAGAAAATGCGCACGAAAACAGTCGAGTGTGTTCCCTGCCTAAAAGATTCCTAACAAAGCGGACGTGAACTCAGAACTTCCTCTCTGCTCCAAAAGAGCATAATAACCTTTAAACATTGATTCATGGAAGCAGACATATTGTTAACATCCTATGCTTTCAAATGAGCTTATCTGCCATCTCTGCCATGGCAGTCAGGTGACACGGGGAGAGCTCAAATTACAACTTGTGATTAGACACAAATGAGGGGGAATTAAACAGGCTAAACTCTCTAAATACATACAGGGTGCATTTCTCTATTTTTCCTTCTGTCCTGTGCAAGAGTTCAGGTCCACTTTAAAGAGGAAATGTGGTTGATTTCCTTTAACAGGCTTAAAGTGGTCTGAAACTCAGCATTTCTTCTTTGCTCTAAAAGATGATTTTCAGCAATAAACCTACTATCACAAAAAAAATTGTAGCAGAAAAACATTCAAACAGTTAAACACAGCACTTCATTCTGCAGTGGAAAGCTCCTTCAGCTTGTTATCTGCATCCGAAGAGTGTATAACATTATCTTTTGTTTATAGTCCTCTTTTGCTACAAATAGTTATAGCCAGCCATGGGAATGAAACAGAACTGTACTGAGCTGACAAGCAGAGACAGATGAGACATTTTCACTAGATAGCTGCTGTATTTATATATTAAAGTCTATGAATAAAATGCAATGTCAGCTTTCAGTGCAGATAAACTGTTCTTTGGGACCTTGTAAGTTGTAAACAGACAATATTACTTATGCACAAAAGCAAATATTGTAACTGAATGGGTAATAAAAAGTAGGAAAACACATTATTAAATGTTATGTCAAAGTTTTATTTCACTTTAATTCCTGTTGCTTTATGATATTGAGTATGTTTTTCAAAACTTTCAAGTTTTCACAGGGTAATAGGTCTTAACAGTAATACTTCTAACTGTAAAGTAACTAGTAAGGAAGTTTGTTCTCCTGCTCAAGGTAGAACTTAACCCCCCTGGCGGTTTGCAAAAAATCCGCCAGGGGGCAGCAAATCTTTTTTTTTAATTTTTTTTTTTTTTTTTCATGTAGCGAGACAAAGTCTCGCTACATGATAGCCGCTGCTCAGCGGCATCCCCCCAGCCCCTCCGATCGCCTCCGGCGATCGGAGATCAGGAGATCCTGTTCAAAGAACGGGATCTCCTGGAGGGCTTCCCCCGTCGCCATGGCGACGGGCGGGATGACGTCACCGACGTCATCGACGTCGTGACGTCAGAGGGGACTCCGATCTGCCCCATAGCGCTGCCTGGCACTGATTGGCCAGGCAGCGCACGGGGTCTGGGGGGGGGGGTGGCCGCGGCGAGAGGAATTGCGGCGGATCGGCGGGTAGCGGCGGCGATCAGATGCTACACGCAGCTAGCAAAGTGCTAGCTGCGTGTAGCAAAAAAAAAATTATGCAAATCGGCCCAGCGGGGCCTGAGCGGTGCCTCCCGGCGGCATAGCCCGTGCTCAGCACGGGCTTACCGCCAGGGAGGTTAAGAAACAATAAGGTTTGCATTTGAGAGGATAAAGAATCAGAACTATGGGAGCTGGTAGAACATATAAGTGGTACCAAGAACAGGGATTTATCTAAGTGGCAACAAAGAGTATACAGGGAAGATGTCACACACTAATGGCCCATACTCACGGGCTACAAAAGTGGCCTGTCGCCAGCACACGCAAGCGTGTGCGCGACAGGCCGGCAACAGCTCGTCGCCAGGTCCCTCCGCGTACACACGCGGAAGAGGGACCAGCGGTGCGACGGAAGCTGTCGCCGACGTTCCTCCCCCCTCGCTGGAAGCGCTGTCTATTTGCAATTATGTTGCTGTCGCTAGTCCGCATACTCACGCGGACTAGCGACAGTTGCGGCGGAGTTACAGCGGCAACTGTCGCCAGGCGACATCAGCGACGAGCGACAGTTCGGGGTGCGCGCCCGTTCAACGCCTCATACTCACAGGCAACCTGTCGCCGCAACACGCGCGCGCCGCGTGTTGCGGCGACATTTGTAGCCCGTGAGTATGGGCCATAAGACACTGAGCACAGCAATGTGACAGGTAACGCAGCAACGCTTCTCATTTAGACCATCAGATTCTCCTCTTTTTTGTTCTAATGTTGTTATCAGCAAAAATGTAATCATTCTTTGATTGATTTACTAACTGATAGCTAAACTGGTTGCCATTATTATTACTGAAGGAGGTAGAGTTCATGAAAAACAAATCATTTTAAGTTTGGAAAAAAAAACAGCTTTAATGATTTATGAAGTATATAACAAGCAACATTCAATAAGCCTAAAATGCATTGCAATAACTGATCAGACTCCTGGGATGCTTTTATTAAATGCATCATGATGCTCTTTTTAAACGTTATGGTGGACAGGGACTTTGTTCCAAGCCAGTCATAAGTGTGATGGTAATATACTTTTACTTTCACACTTTAATTGTGTTGGATTATTGGAGGAGTGATATTTGTTCTTCATTTTCTGACACATACATTTTTCTTCATTGAGTGAACCAGAATTGTATTTTCCTTACTTCTTTAGACAAAAGGAAACTATAACCAAACGACCATTTGTTCTCATTTTCTTCTCCCCTGAGGAAAAGCTCATGGTCATTTGTGCTTGTTGTATGGTAAAAAAAGACAGATACGAACAATAAAAAATCAATAACTATTACTACTATCACAGCTGTAACAACTGTTGAACTTGAGTCACAATGCTTTTCAGATTGTCAATACTGCATGTGTTAAATATACCCCATTTTTAATGCCCTAGTTCAGGCCCATTTTTTTAAATGCATTTACTAAATCATTGTTTTAATATGACTGTGCAAGTCGCACCGTCCGCGTACAAAATAGCCTGATAACCGTACTTTGGTCTTAGGCTTGATTCATTAAAGCATGCTAACACAGTTGGCATGCCTAAAAAGCTTTGCACCTGCAAACTAGGGTACAAAGTAGTTTGCACGGCAAAACTGTTACTGATCGCACGCTATTTGGTGTGCGTGAAATGTCGCACTGGTGCGCGTGAAACGTCGCACCATCCACGTGCAAAGTATGCTTATCAGGCTATTTTGCACACGGATGGTGCAACGCTTCGCAAGCACTGGTGCGAAGTTTTGCGCGCATTGCGCACCGCTAAACTTTGTGCGCGCAAATTTTTGCGAGCATATTAGCATGTGCAAAGGCACTTTGCACATGCTAAGGGGCTTTTCACTGGCGTGCTAACACTTAGCATGCTTTAGTGAATCAAGCTCATTAGGTTTCTATGGTTGTCCCCAGACTCAGTCAAATAGGTGAGTCAGCTATTTGGCCAGAGAGAGTGTTTAGCAGCTTTTACTTTTGATTAAACAAATTCATTAAAATTTCCTGTTCATCCAAAATGATCAGGCACAGCTCTTTACAGAAATTGCTTTATTGGATCTTCATGGAAAAATATATAAAAAGCTGCGTTGCCACTATACAGCTTTTTGTGTATTTTTTCTATAAAGATCCAATAAAGCAGTTTCTGTGAAAGAGCTGTGCCGGATCATTTTGGAAGAACTGGATGGTGAACCCAGGTGGTACACAAGTGGATCCGCAGAACTTTTTTGGCGATTAAAATTTCCTGTGCTTCTGCGTGGCGTGGCGGTCCACGAAACATGATAAATCCTGAGGATAGGTTTGAGAACACACTGCTACTGTAAATGAACACATCTGATGTCAATGTGAAAAAATCATGCTGGATATGTATAATAATATGGGCAAAATAATTTGTAATAAAAGGATGCCACATCATTAGATGGAAATTAAATCTATCAACATTCAGAGGACCAAATTCAAAGACACTCCAAAAAGAAAAGTAAAAAATTATGTGACAGGCTGGTGCATTTTGATGCTTCCCTATATTGGGGCATGCTCCTAAAGAGATGACATAAGATGTCCTGCAGGATCACCTCCTAGGTGTGGACTAGGTCATTACTGAGTTTTTGGACAGTCTTAGTGGCCACTTGGGGGCTCACTTGCACTCCCCCTCTTGGTGTCACATGGGGAATTGGGGTCCCGGGAGGTGGCAGAGCCCGGGGCCCACATCTGCCATGTTCACCACTGTTTGCATTATTGTGTACCATAAGGAACCCAGGATACACTGCACCAGCATAGGGTTTAACACTGGGTCCAAGGATTTTATACTGATGCCTATTTTCTAACCTGTAGAGGTCTGTGCATCCTTGAGATACCTCCCATCACCAAACCGGTCAGGCAGAATAATGTTGTTGGCAACATAACATTTTCCATGACTTCAACAGACCCTTTCATATTGTTACTTATGCTCAGGGTGAATCTGCACTCATCTGTGAAAAGCACAGGGCAACAGAGGAAGACCTGCCATTTCTGGTATTAAAAAAGAAACAAGGAGGAGCGCTCCGTAGTGCATTAAAGTTATTTGATCTTAGACACGCAAAGTATTAAAAACACTCACTAGAAGACATTAAAAAACTAGCATATCATGGGCTGAAGACCCAATCAGACAACCATGGGTGGCAACCTGCTCCTCCTCTGTGGCCTGCAGTGGATGGATGTCCCAGGTGGTGGTGGACAGTAGGAGCCTTCCATCTGGTGACTGTGTGCAGTGACTTCACGACGCATTTTGGCGCATCCACGCCTTTGGCAAGTGACTTGACAAAGGTGTGGATGCGCCGAAATGCGTTGTAAAGTCACTGCACGCGGTTTTATTTTTCCACTACCACAGTCATCCTTTCAGCCAGGATTGAGGAGCCGCTAGTGGTTGCATTCCATACCCTTCTACGCCTTGTTTGATTAGCGCAAGATTGCAGATCACTCATTTCTGGTATTCCATGGCAAATGAAAATCAAGCTCTACGAGGCCATGCAGTGAGCACAGGGCCCACTGGAGGACATCAGACCCTCATTCCACGCTTATGAAGTCAATTCCAGCAAACCTTCTGGATATAGTACATATTTATACACCATCCTTGAGTAATTGGACTCCCTGTGCGACCTCTGCAGGGTCCGGCTAACCCCTCATACTGCTGATTGTAACAATGACTATAGCCAAATGCAAAAGTAATGAATATGCAATCAGAAAAGATTAGGAGGGAAAAATGCCAGGGCCTACCCCTGTTAAAGCACTTTGCATTTGGTGGTTGTCTCACCGTTGCTCCTCTGGTCTCCTCTCCTCTGCACCTGTTGTTAATTTAATTGACACTAAAGCAGTTGAAACTGATTAATAACTGACTTACCATTTTTTTTATAACATAACAGTAAAATAACAGTTTGTCAATAAAATCAGTCTCTTACTGACCCAAATTTCATCATGTTTCCTTTGTCAGGGAAGTATTAATTGCACATTTAAGCACCTTTTAAATACTCTCTACACTATATACTTGCTTTTAGCTCCACCCACGACATAGAATAATACATCAGGAATACAAATATCAGTACCAACACCCTGGGCCGGTATTAGGTTTCACAGCGCCCTGAGTGAAACCAGATTTTGGTGTCCCCCATTCATATTTGTTGCGCACATGCACGCAAACACACAAACACAGCTAAATATGCAATTCACCTTTTCTCCTGAGATAACTCCTAGGAGATCATTTTTAGCTTCGCTTTAAAATACGGTAACTTTTCAGCATTTTACAATTGAAAAATTACCTAAAAGTTGGTGAAAAATTGCTAAAAAAAAAAATATTGTTTTTTCTTGCTTGCTGGTAGTTTAAAATGCATTTTATGACAATGTTGTGAAAATATCCCCTAGGAGAAAAGTCAGGAAAAAAACTCAGAAAAAGGGGATTTCATATGGGCTCACTTTTGTTTTAGCAAGAATAAACCATTAAGGGTCCCATACACTGAGGCGATTAGCGGCTGATCGATCGATATCCATTGATCGCTCGCAAATCGATTGACCGGCCAATCGATTTGCGGCTGATTTTGATCGATTTCAATCGATCGGACATGCTGGAAAATCTAGGTCGATCTGTTGAGATTGCTTATCATTTTGCATTCAACCTAATGGAAATCTGATGGCAAAAAAATGCCATCAGATCGATTTTCAATGTATTTCATACTGAAATCTATTGGAAATCTGTTCCTAGTAAAAATTGTTCCTAAACACATCAGATATATCAGAAATCTATCTGATGATCTATCTGCTGCTAATCTAACAAGTGTATGGCCACCTTAACACAGCAAAAAAACAGTCTTACATGATTATGGAAACATGCTGTAAAGTCATTGTAACAGTTAACAAAACTCTGATTTGGAATTTGAATAAAAATGATAGAGTTTCAAAATGAAATGGTAAGTTAACCATAGGATCCGTTTATGCTTCATATTGCAGCTAGGTTCAGGAATCAACTAACTGAGCACAGGAAGATCATCATTAATCCCCCCCTTCAGTGCATATAGTCAGATTCCCCCCCCCACCACCTTTAGTGTATTTAGGCAGACCCCTCCTTTAGTGTATATAGGCAGACCCCCCTCCCCCCCTTAAGGGTATATAGGCAGACCCCCCTCCCCCCTTTAGTGTATATAGGCAGACCCCCGCTTTAGTGTATATAGACAGACCCCCCTCCCCCCCCTTTAGTGTATTTAGGCAGATCCCCCTTTAATGCATATAGTCAGTCCCCCCCTTTAGTGTATATAGGCAGACCCCCCCCTCCAGTG
This sequence comes from Hyperolius riggenbachi, assembly GCF_040937935.1. Lineage (NCBI taxonomy): Eukaryota > Metazoa > Chordata > Amphibia > Anura > Hyperoliidae > Hyperolius > Hyperolius riggenbachi. Next base: position 210,739,664 of record NC_090650.1, on the reverse strand, counting down.
TATATAGGCAGACCCCCTTTAGTGTATATAGGCAGACCCCCCTCCAGTGTATATAGGAAGATCCCCTTTAATGTATATAGTCAGATCCCCCCACCTTTAGTGTAAATAGGCATATTCCCCCCCCCCTTTTAGTATATATAGGCAGTTCGCTCCCCCCTTTAGTGTACATAGGCAGATCCCCCCTTTAGTATGTATAGGTAGATTTCCCATTTAGTGTATATAGTCAGAATCCCTTTAGTGTATATAGGCAATTCCTCCCCTTTAGTAAATATAGTCAGACCCCCCTCCCCCGTCTTTAGTGTAAACAGACAGATCCCCCTTTAGTATGCATAGGTATATCCCCCTCTAGTGTATATAGCCCCCCACACACACCCACACACACACACTTCACCAACCGGGAGGCGGTTGGGGAACCTTACTTTTCTGATTGTCTGCTGTGTAGCTGGGGCCAGGAGTCAGGAGTGACAAGTCTCTGATTTGAAGTGCGCAGCTCTGGAGCTGCCTGCATCCCCCATAGAAGCAGCCATCTAATCAGACATCGCTGTGAGCGAGGGGTTGCACTGCTGGCACACACAGCTCACATGCACTCTGCAAGAGGCAGCAGCAGGTTCCTGGGGTCCTCACCCCCATAGCCACCGGCGGTAACAGGGGGGCCGAGGCAGAGCTACCATTCGCAGCAGCCACAGACAGACCCGGAGCCCGCAGCCAGGTAGAAATGCGGCTATTGCCAGTCCAGACAAGGTAGATGAATGCACATGCGCCCCACTGGAAGCCGGCACCCTGAGCGAACGCTCCAGTCACTCAGGCCAAAGGCCGGCCATGCCAACATCCATAATAATTATTATATTTAGCAAAAACATAAGCATTGTATCAATTCCATACAAATATAAGTAGTCATCTTTAATGAAACATATTATATCAATCTCTCTATTCCAGTTACAGGAGTGTAAAGTTGCTGGTTTATCTATAAAACATACAATGTATGTCTAGTGAACTTTTCCCTAAGTGGTGGAGGTGGACAGAAGCAGGCAGACTTGACAATGAAAATGCCTTCAGAGAGTGAGGTGAAAGCCATTTTGTGACCAACATTTGGGAACTTTAGTAAAATAAATTCTCTGCTGGCTTCAATCTGTATGTTATTTTTACATAAGAAATCTTTTTTTTTTTTTTTTGTTAGCACTGTAGGGACTTTGGATTATTAGATTGTAAGCCCCCTTGTGGGACAGGGAGTCTTGTTAAGTGTTCTATGACATACTGAAAGAAGAAAAATGTTATAAAGCACCCGTGCAATGTCAGAAATTTCAATTCAAACTGCATTTCTTGGGATATGTAATCAAAGTAAGCACTATAAAATGTTAAGTGGGCTCAACAAAAAAAATGCTTTTTTGTGGAGTAAGAATTAAAACTTTTGATCATATAGAATCGTTGTGTTTGTCCTGGGGAGGTAAGTCCACCCTCACCCACCATCCTATTTTGTTTTAGATGTATGATATTTTATACTGTTGGTGCCTCTGTTACTTCTGTACGCTACTGTGATCCACCTGGTGGATGGGTGTGCACACCCTTGTTTCCTTCTATGGAGAGCGACTTCTTAACCTGAGTGGGGACAGGTCTGATATCCCTTCATGTGCATATAGTGGTTGCCTGAACTTTGGCAACCCACACTTGTGAGTATATTTCAATTTGCTGCTACAATTTATCCATCATCATCAATAATACACTATCGGGGGCTCTCAATTTTGTTTTTCTTGTTTTCCATAGCAATGTAGAATATTTGTTTCAGAGAATTCCAAAGCCAATGGCCTCCCAGGATTTTCTGGGAGGAGAATTCTGCATTGCTAAAAAAAGCCTAGATTAAGTATCCCTGGAAGGACAGGGTTACATGCCAATATATAGCAATATACAGATATAGGAAGTGCGTTTGATGCTGAAACCAAATAATGAACCCCAAAATGGGTATCCTGAATAATTTACTGCATGTCACTACATATGTCACCCCATCTTGATTAGTAATTTTTCTGGTTGCTTGAAGTATTCTCCTAACATTTGTGAAGCTTTGGCATCCCCTTCCTCCTAACCCAGGACACATGCTTGAACAGAAACTTGGCTGGAATATTGTTATGGAAGTAACACTATGTTCTACATTATCAAGAGCCTCGCTGCTAAAGAATCTATAAACCTAGTGATGACTTACAATGAATACTTTAATTTTATAATCCCTTATTTGCACCTACTCATTAAAACAACTTAGAGTGTCTCTTCTGTGACCTCAATAATTTTACATTTAACCTCTCCTTATCTTCCTCTCCCTCTCCTAGCCAAGGAGCCAGGTCTCTAAATAATCATAACTTTCCATATATCTCCACATTACTTGAGCATATTGTTAACAGAAGACTAACAGAATCTATTAACTACAGACTACTACTCAATGCACTTCAGTCTGTTTTTGACCCACATACTAAAACGAAAAATGAAACTGTTTTCATAATGACCTCCACAGAGCCAAGACACAGGTCAACTTCTCTCTCCAGCATCCATTTATTTGCGGTTGTACTGTTGCTCACACTCCACTGTACTGTATTGACATCAGTGATACTTCTCTATCTTGGTCTGATTCCTATTTTTGCAAATCTCTCTTAGGGTGCCCATACATGGTACAATTTTTCATTCTTTTCGATTAGATAATTTAGTTCGATTATTCCGTTAGATCGAATATAAAGATTTTTCCAGCACGCCCAATCTGATTTTTCTCGAAAAAACAGGATAATCGTTAGAATTTTTTGATCGAAAAAAAAAATATTTTCAACTTTCATTCGATTCGATCATTTAGATCGAATAAACAGGATAACCAAACGTTTTTATTGTACCATGTATGGCCACCATAAGTGGTAATGGTTCCTTTCTCAGTACCCTACCACCACCAATCAGTGTTCCTCAATGCTCAGTCCTGTTATCTGTACTGTTCTCTCTTTACACTCCCTCCATTGGAAAAAATACAGTACAACCCTCTTCAGTCTAGAACAACATTTGTATGCAGATGATGATAAACAAATTCACCTGCCTGTCCACTCGACTTCTTGCCTTCTGTCTTGATTACAGTTTCACGTGCATGCCTGCAATCTCATCATAAATGGCTGATAGGTACCTTATTCTACGACTATTTGAAACTGTCTCACACCCTTCCCCCGCACACAGCAAAATTTCCCAAACATCTGAATAATACCATGCCATGCAGGCAGGCTATTTTAATGTCAATTCTGTAGCAACACTGTAATAAGGACATGCATATTATAAGTTTTTTTTTTTTACTGCATTACAGTGCATGTGAGGGTGTGGAATGTTATAGTAATGTCTAATGGAGATACTTTTATATGACACACAGTGGTGACTGAATAGTCAAACTAGCTTTAAATACTAGACAAACTAGCTTTAAATGCATGCTCTATATACCGACTTTAGAAGAAAAATATTTTTTTTGTAACAAAATATATATATTTGTTTTAGAAAATTAAATATACTATCTTTGTTCGTAATGTTATGGTTGTGACATCACTCGGGGGGGAGGCAACAGGCTTTTGTAACATCAAGGTGACTTCTAGTTCTAGTTTTGTATAAGATTACTTCTAATGGGATTGTAATTTTTTATGACCTACAGCGCAAGAGGGTTCTATGGTTGGCTTAGTGGGATGGTCACTTGTAAGTACTAATTTCTTGCTTGTGAGTGACACATTTTGTTTACTTTGCTACAATTTACTACACTAGACTGGTTCTCAATGTGTTGCATTTTTGTTTTTGAGGTTCCTCAGGACAAAAATATATATTTAACTTACAACTCAATACTTTGAATTTTGATACTATATTATTTTTTTAAACCTGTATTATTGTTTAACAAAGTTGCCAAACAACCAGTGCCCACCATGTATACATCAATGATATTTTCAAGGATGCTTAATGAAAAAATAGGAACAATCTACTTTTCCAAAATAACTGAGCAACACATATTAAAGTCGTATTTCAAGGTAAACAGTGGACATTTACAAAATTTGAATGTATGGGTTTTAATTTGAAATTTTTATTAGAGGGATTAACTCATGGCTGGAACTATGACTTGTTATTTTTACTTCCATCAATACCGATAACCACTTATGAAAATCAATCAGATGCAGATATTCTGGGTTTGCATGTAAATTGCATGCAGCTTGGAACTTAGCCAAACAAATACCCCAGATGCTGTATATTATATGCAGGCTGCATGCAATTTGCACAGAATCCTCATCAGCCACCACTATTAACCACATGAGGGCAGGTGTTTTCCAAATTTGTTGATTGGAAGGCAGTTTAAGTTCATCAGTGCTTGTTTGCTGTGCATCACCACATAAAAACCACATTCCTTATTGGTTTCTTATATATTAACTGTAGCAATAGCTACTGAGATGAAAGGCATCATATATTTCTATATCATTGGTTTAGCTCTAGGTGAACATAATCAAATATGTATGAACAACAATGTAAACTAAAAAGCCTTGTAGATAGAACAAAAAAACCGTTATATTCAATATCAAAATTTCCACAGTGTCAAAAGAACACTATCTTTAGGGTCCTTTTTAGCAGTCTTAGACAATGTATCTGACAGATGCATAGTGAGACACTAATTATAGTGGTCTGTAAAACATAAGCGTTAAGTGTGTAGGTTTGCCCTGGTCTGCCAGTAATCTAAACTAAAATATGTGGCAAAATATCACATCTGTTATTTTTGACCTCACGGGAAAAAAGATGAGAATCTGAAATATGTTTGACAGCAATAAACCGAATAAAATCTCAAATAACTACTGTTCAAGAGTAAAGAGATGAGACTAAACGCAATTCTCACTTTTCATCCTGTGCATTCTGTAGCACCTATTTGAAGGCTTCTTCTGTATCTCTACCTCTTATTCTGTCTGAACTCAAAATCTTTTGTTAAATTATTTAGAAAGATACAGGCTGCCAATCAGAACAGGATTAAAGGTGTACTTGACTTCTTTCTTGTGTCTTCCACTGACCCACCACTATCAATTTCCTCTTACAAAACAAGAACCTAAAAGGTGTATTTCAAATACTACACTACTGTGAAGATTCAGAAATTATTTTTTGTTATTTTATAGAAAGCATTGTTTCCATTGTCTTGTTTCATGGTTATGCTTCTCTCAAATCTCTCTTTTTTGTAGTGCACACTATTTTACTTCAAATATAAATATTTTTTTCTAGAAGTAGTTTTGAACTCATGTTATAAAAGCAATAAACAGAAAACTAACAAATCTGATGAACAAAACAATCCTTATGTATGGGGTTGCCAACTTGTGTGCTCTGGACCTCTTTGGCAATAAAGTAAAGCCAGTGATGGCCATGACCATGTGTTGTAGGTACAAACAATTCTGATAACTACTAGCAGTAGTAGTTATGAACATGAACTATGATGTGAAGATACCTACAATTTATATTAGTGACAGAATCATGTCATACATACAGCTAATAATACATTTTTTTTAATTTTTATATTGAAGATATAGGTGACAAAAATGAACTTGCATTTTTTATTTCCTTTATTGTACAGGGGAGGAGGTTTGAAATTGCTTACCTCTTTTATTTTCATTTAAAAACTATGATTTTATATTTACCATGAACAAAGCTAATGCAAACGAATGCTTTCCTCATATTTTAAATAGAGATGGTCAAAAATGCCAATTTCTGATTCCACAGGAATTCCGATTTCCGCCAATGCCAATTACTGATTTTCCGATTTCTGAGTTCGGATTTCTGATTTCCGAGTAGTGTTTTTTTGGTCATTTTTTGCATTCTCTGATTGTCCAAATACTTCAGAGTTGACTCAACATTCCCTTATTTGTCCAATGCTTCCAAGTTCTGTGATTGGGCTAAAATTACTGAGTTGTGGTAATGCAGTATTTTCACAGAAATCCGACTTCCGAGTTCTATTTTACGATTTTCGAGTAATAGTTTTTTTGGGGTTTTTTTGCATTCTCTGATTGGCCAAATACTTCTAAGTTGAATCTGCATTCTCTTATTGGTCCATTACTTGCGAGTAATTTCTGATTGGAAATGCGGAGATTTGAATTCCGCAAAATCTGAATGAACATCCCTAATTTTATATACAAGTGAATCATGAGATAACATGATCTTGGTAAAAACCTGAATGTGTGAGTTAAAGGCAGTAAAAAAAAACTTTTGTTCATTTGGATCCTAATACAATACATGCTCCATCTGTGGCCTGTAATGGGGAAGAGTTAAGTTGATATAGGGGATGTAGAAACATTTATAATACCATTTGGGGCTAAGCCAAGTGTGGGCTTTAAGTGGACCTACCATCCCCATTAATAACATTGCCTTCCACCACTCCAGTGTCTTCTTTACCACCAGACACCACACTACCTTCTACCTCAGCTGTAGAAGAAAAAAAAAGAAAAGAAAAATGATCCTAAGTATTTCCTTGCCCATATTCCATGCAAGAATTGTATGACAGTTGGCTTTGTATCTTCTCCCTATAGACTGGTGGACACCTCTTCCTTCCAACATTAGCCTGTGCTAGCACCCAATAGTGTGCTTCAAAAACTACTCTCACATAGAACACATCAAAAGTAATAATTAATGTAGGATTGTCACACTGTTGAATCCACCCAACCAGGTCAAGAGCAAAGGAAAGGCAACATGCTTCACTACAAGGAGGTCAACAGGACTTCTGTAGGGCTAGGTTTGACCAGAGCTTTCAGAATAAGCTTTAGAGGTTCATAGATTCCTCTCTGTAAGTGTAGTATTGGGGGGGGGGGGGCTTAGAATAACAAATGTATCTGCCTTTACACAGCTGACTTTTATCAAGATGAACCAGGTGTGGAACTAGAACATCAGCACCCCATTGCAGATTTTACTGATGAAGGTGCAAACAGGTGCAAGGCATGGCAATTTCCTAGTACAAAACATCAATTAAAAAGGCACCTGCCTCTGCTCTGTGGCATGCCTTTTTGTCTGTGAAGAGGACCCCTCCAAGGACCTTCTTTCTTTAATCTGAAGCATGTATACATTTTATATAGAACTATTCAAGGATCTTCTGCTCCTATTAAAAGGAGGACTGCTTTAAGAGTCTTCTGCCACTGATCTGCAACCTGCATACTTTTTGACAAAGATGACCACTCTAAAGGGCCTTCTGTCACTACCCTGAGACCTGCATTTGTCAAATAGGAAATTTCAAAGACCTTTTTCTTTAAACATGAACATGTTTTTTTAGACCACTTCAACAGTCCTCTGCCTCTGTTCCCTGACCTGCCTAAAGGGCTCTTTCACACCAAAAATTGTGAAACGCAATTGCAAACTTCAAACGCAAATTCAAATGTATTTTGCATTTTGCTTTTTGTGATATTCACTATGTTAGCCTCAATCAAAATGCAGAAAAATGCATCAGAACTACGATTGCCTTTTTAGAAAATGGGAAACACTTCAGAATAAATGCATTACCACAATTCCAATTTTAACATTACTGTATTTACGTTTGGAAAATGGAAAACCTTTTAAAAAACAAAATAGAATGCAGCCAAGAGCCTTCTGTTTTTACTCAAAAGTCTAAATTGTTTTTAATTTTGTTTTGTGTTGTTTTTAAATGAGCCTCCCCCCTCCCCCAGCCTTTTTTTTTCAATAACTATAAATATAATCTTTTTATACTTTATAAGTGAGGGCACAGTAAAGGAGGACACTATAATTGGGTGTATTCTCAAGGAAATTCTAGCTTTGGCTTTTTTAAAGTTAGTGAATCAACCCCAATGTGTTTGCTTTGCTTTTTTGCAATAGTTTTGTTGCAATTGTAGTAGATCTTTCACTTGATGCCACAAAAAAACAGTTCAGTGGCTGATTAACTTATGTGATTTGTCAAGTTATTTTGTCATGCTCCCTACCTGATTAGGAGTACTATAACAAAGTCTGTACGTGTACAAATATGAATAGGAGCGTGGTCAGACCACATAAGGGGCAAAGGTGTGATTATTTAATAGTGTTTTGTTTATGAGAAAGAAATTGATTCTGGACTGAGAATCATATTGTAAGGATTCCTCCTGTGGCATGTTCTGTCCATTGCGGTGGAGCTGCAATCGGACAGTTCTGGTTTGTCAGCCTGCATTCGGTTGTGCATTCGCAATGAATCACATTGTCATTTGCAATTGCTCTGCAATTCTGGGCAGCTCAGGATGCTGTCATTATTCCACCAATGGCTTACTACAGCTGAGCTGCAGCCAGATAGCCCTAGATTTCCTGCATGCATGTTACTGCATGCATTTGTTATGATAGTCTTTCAGCAATCAAATGGTAATCAAGCCAGCTCAGGATTGAATGATTACCATTCAGCTGTGTGGAGATTTGCATGCTTGCATCCATTGGCTGATGCCAGCATAAAAGTCTGCCTCCCCTTTTAGACCTTGCCCATCATAGCGTTCAGCTCTCTGAGTTGTCGTTGGGTCTATGCTGTGAAAGTTGTTATTGTAAATGTATAATGCCTTGGTCTGTATTGTCATGTCTGCTGGATATTTGCTGACCTGCGGGGGCTCAGTGAAATCCTTCTGATTTTCATCGTTAGATTCTGCCAGCACCACGTTGGTGACTGGTAGTATTCCTTCTAGCCTTGTTCTTGAGGATGAACTATAGCAGCGGTTGACATTAGTTCGCTCCTACCTGTTAGTCTTGTCTATCTCAGTGTGAATGTTGCCATCGCTGAAACAACGACTAGATTGGCTGAGCATTCCATTTGTCTGTCTGTTGTCTGTGTTGTTAATCACCATTACTTGTGCTTAGCTAGTTCTTGATAAATATATATGCAGACTTGCTAATATATATTTATCCATTAGTTGAGTCGTTTGTTATTTTCTTTATTCGAGTTATGGAGATTTCTCAGTTACTGTGTTAGCTAGTTAGTTTACCACGTTTCGTTAGGTTGCGCTTATCGTGACCACCCGTGCTTAGCTAGCATAGTTGTGTTGCTATTAGTTACGTTCTGTCCTGTGCACGTTTCGGTAGGTTGCGCTTATCGTGACCACCTGTGCTTAGATAGCATAGTTGTGTTGCTATTAGTTACGTTCTTTCCTGTAGCCTTGCCTGTGTGGATGCTTGCTGGTGACTTTCGTTAGCCTGCTTGCTCTGCTTTTGTGGACGTGACTGTGAGCTGCGGTTGCTACTAGTTACGCTCCAATCTGCAGTCCTGTCTTGTATCTGTCTGAATGCTTGCTATCGCAAGAGCAGCGCAACATCGCACTGCGCTGCCATTGCGTCTTATTTGTAGCGATATCGGAAGTCCAGAGCTGCAGTTGTTCTGGGCAGCCTGTGTAGCCTCTTCCATTATCCAGCTCTTAGTCTTGTTGTGCTGAGTGGTTAGAAAGTATGACCCCCCAGCATTACACATATATCATATAATGGAAAGTGTAATCACTCTTGTTGCCATGAAAAATATAATTGGGTGAAAGGGACTGGGTGCAAGAGAGCTGAATGTTATCAGCTATTTTTGTTTATGAATATCACTGTTTTATGTTTCATTCTAGCGGGCATATCCTATTGCAGAACTCTCCAGCGCATCGCCTAATCCAATTTAACTTAACAGCGCCCCATCCTGTGCATGATGTAAGTGCCCAGCGAGTTCTTTACACGACATCCAATGCTGTCATTTTCATGCTTCCTGTCAGACATTAGAGATGGCCCGAACGTTTTGCACGCGATCCGATTCGCGCAAACTTCTGTGGTTCGCGTTCACAAACTATATGCGAGCTTGACACCCCCCCCCCCCCATACTACATCATTAGGGTCAACTTTGAGCCTATACATCACAGTCAGCAGACACAGGGTAGCCAATCAGGCTACACTCCCTCCTGGAGCCCCCCCCCCCCCCCTATAAAACGCAGGCAGTGTCAGCCTTTTCACTCACTCGTGTGGCTGCAGTAATTAGAGAAGGGAGAGACCCTGCTGACATAGGGAAAACTTAGTTAGGCTCTTGTGTTAGGCTTGTTAGCTTGCTCCTTGCTGATACTTATTGCTAAAAAGCACTCCTCATCCTCAACAGCTCTTTTGAGAGCTAATGTTGTCCTTGTAATCTATTTTTTTTTGTGTGTGTGTCCCACAGTCACTTGTGTTGCATATACAGCCCTGTCAGTCAGTCGCTGCTGCTGGACCTTGGCCCCGTGGTAATTCCTACTTTGTCACTTCCAGGCCCAGCACATTCAGTGACTACTTGTGTGTGTGACAGCTGCACGTTTGTAATACCAATCACTGCATACCTACCTGTGCAGTAGACGAGTTGCTGAAAGAAGCAGGGGGAGCTCGTCATCAGAAACAGCTGGTGGCAGTGTCCGGCGCCATGTATCGCCACCTATGTACAGCCAGCCAACATGCCCTTCAACGTCTGCTGCTGATGCCACCATAGTGCCCACACACCTGGGCTCAGCGGTGTGCAAATTCTTTTGCGTGTCTGCCTTAGATCAGAGCAATGCCATCTGTTCTCTCTGCCACCAAAAATTGAGCTGTGGAAAGGCCAACAGCCACATAGGGACAACTACCTTACGAAGGCACATGAAGAAAAGGCACAAACTGCAATGGGAAGACCACCTGAGGAAAAGCAGCACACAAAAGCAAAGCCACCCTCCTTCTCCTCTTCCTCCTTCAGGTGCATCATCTTCAGCCACTTTCTCCCTTGCACCTTCACAATCACAGCCACCCTCCTCCACTCCGCCTCTCACCTTGAGCAGTTCCTGCTCCTCTGCACACAGCAGCAGCCAGGTGTCCGTGAGGAAAATCTTTGAGCGGAAGAAGCCAATGTCTTCCAGTCACCCCCTTGCCCAGCATCTGACAGCTGGCTTGGTGGAACTGTTAGCTCGCCAGCTGTTCCCATACCAGCGGGTGGACTCTGAGGCCTTCCGAAAATTTGTGGCCATTGGGACATCGCAGTGGAAGATACCAGGCCGCAATTATTTCTCAAAAAAGGCGATGCACAAACTGTACCATGAAGTTGAAAGGCAAGTGGTGTCATCTCTGGCACACAGCGTTGGGTCAAGGGTCCATTTGACCACGGACGCCTGGTCTGCCAAGCACGGTCAGGGCAGGTACATTACTTACACAGCCCATTGGGTCAACCTGGTGACCGCTGGCAAGCAGGGAGTACGTGTCTGTGCAGCGGACCTAGTTGTGGCACCTCCATGGCTTGCTGGCAGGCCTCCTGCCACCTCCTCTCCTTCTCCTCCTACTCCACTACATCTTGTTCGCTGTCATCCTCCTCCTCCTCCTTGGCTGAGTGGCAGTTCAACTCTACTGGTGCGGCGATCTCCTCTCTAGCTACACAGCCCCAGCTCCCCAGAGCCTATTCTGCATGCCAGGTACAAGAGTGTCATGTCATCTCAGACATGTCTTGCCTCAAAGTGGAGAGTCACACTGGAGCAGCTCTCCTGGCTGCTTTGAACAAACAGGTGGATCAGTGGCTGACCCCGCACCAACTGGAGATCGGCAACGTGGTGTGTGACAACGGCAGAAATCTCTTTTCGGCTTTGAATTTGGGAAAGTTGACACATGTACCCTGCATGGCACATGTGCTGAATCTAATAAATCAGAGATTTGTGTCTAAGTACCCAGGCTTATAGGACGTCCTAAAGCAGTCCAGGAAGGTGTGTGGGCATTTCAGGCTGTCTTACACAGCCATGGCATGCCTTGCCGATATTCAGGGGAGGAACAACTTGCCAGTGAGACGCTTGATTTGCGATAGCCTGACTCACTGGAATTCAACGCTCCTGATGTTTGACTGCCTGCTACAACAGGAGAAAGCTGTCAAACAGTATCTCTACAACTACAGTCAAAGGGCATGCTCTGGGGAGATAAGGATGTTCTGGCTGAAGTACTGGACACTCATGCGAAATGCCTGCAGGCTCATGCGGCTGTTTGAGGAGGTGGCAAACCTGGTGAGTCGCAGTGAAGGCGCCATCAGCGACATGATCCCATATGCTTTCTTCCTAGAGCGTGCCGTGCGTAGAGTGGTGCATCAAGCTGTGGAGGAGCATGAAGAGGAACAGGAGGAAGAGTTGTGGTATCAATTCTCAGCAGAAGCAGATGATTCCTCAACACCTGCGGCAGCACAGAGGGGGGAGGAGGAGGAAGAGTTGTGTGGGGAAGAGGAGTCAGACGATGAGGAAGGTGGGTTTTTTTGGAGGAGGAGGTGGAAGAACAACCACAGCAGGTGTCGCAGGGGGCTTGTGCTGCTCAACCTTCCCGTGGTTTTGTTCGTGGCTGGGGGGAGGAGGAGAACTTACCTGATGTCACTGAGGAAGAGCAAGAGGAGATGGATAGTACGTCTGCATCCAAATTTGTGCAGATGGTATCTTTCATGCTGTCCAGCCTGTTGAGGGACCCCCGTATAAAAAAAAACTCAAGGTGAATGAGCTGTACTGGGTGGCCACGCTACTAGACCCTCGGTATAAGCACAAAGTGGTGGAGATGTTTCCAAATCACCAGAAGGCAGAAAGGATGCAGCACTTGCAGAACAAGCTGGTAACTATGCTTTACAGTGCGTTTAAGGGTGATGTCACAGCACAACAGAATAAAGGTACCACTGCCAGTAATCCTCCTCCCATGTCCACACAGGCAAGGACAGGACGCTCTAGTGATCTCATGGTGATGTCGGACATGCAGACATTCTTTAGTCCAACGTCTCACCTTAGCCCTTCCGGATCTACCCTCCGCCAACTACCTGGCCTTAAGTGTGGATGTAGACACTGTGAGCAGCGATGAACCCCTGGACTACTGGTTGCGCAGGCTTGACCTGTGGCCAGAGCTGTCCCAATTTGTCATCCAACTTCTGTTTTGCCCTGCCCCAACCATCCTGTCAGAAAGGACCTTCAGCGCAACTGGAGGCATTTTCACCGAGAAGAGAAGTCGCCTAGGTCACAAAAGTGTTCAGTACCTCACCTTTATCAAAATTAATGAGGTATGGATCCCAGAGGGCTACTGCCCACCCAAAGACTAAGTCAGTCCCCACACACAGCATCTCTGCCTGCACACCGTGTGACTGCCTGCCCCATGACTAAGTCGGTTCCACACAGCATCTCTGCCTGCAGGCCACTTGACTGCCTTCTCCGCCACCTCCAACAGGGTCCAGGACTCCAGGCGGATTCCTGAATTTTTAGTTTTAGCTAGTTTTAGTTTGCTAGCAGCGGCCGATATACTAATTTTTCTGATACGTGTACATGTCTGCCTAATTTTTCTGGCTGCACTGCAGCTGCAACAGCAAAACAAAAGGCATGTACATGTGTCAATTCCCCTTCGTGATCGTTACCTTGCCGCGGTGAAGGGGCTTGCGTATCACAATGAAGCAATGACGGCTATATGAGTGTCTCGGGGGGGCAGCACCCAAGATAATAAGGTCGTTACTTCATTGTGGACAGACCAAATTCGATCAGCTGGACAGTCACTGTTCTGTCATTGAGCTACCTCAGCCCGGCGACCATATGGGCTGGAAAGCCGCCATCAACTGCACTCTCGTCATGGTGCGCACCAGTCCAGCACCGCCGTCACTACACAAACAGCTGTGTTCGGTGCGTTACACAGTAAGTTTGGTCTGTCAGTGTGAAGCAGTACACTAATTACACTCCCTGATTGATGTATACACATGCAAGATGTTTTAAAGCACTTTAGGCCTCCAATTTAGCATGCAATGTGATTTCTGCCCTTAAAACGCTGCTGTGTTTCAAATCCAGATTTTTTTCTTTTTACTTTTGGTGTGTATCCCACTCCGCCATGCAAAAACTCCGGTGTTAGACCCCTTGAAACATTTTTTCCATCACTTTTGTGGCCAGCATAAATATTTCTAGTTTTCAAAGTTTGCCTCCCCATTGAAGTCTATTGCAGTTCTTGAAAAATGTGCATGAACCAAACTTATTGCGGAGGTTCGAGCCATTTCTATCAGACATGAGCGTTAGCTTAGACCTGCAAAGAGCAGGTCTAAAACAGCTAATGCACGTCAAATGAAAATGGTCTATACTATGGACCAATGGGAAGCCCCGGTGGGAGATTCAAAGATGCTTTGCTGGGTCTCTGATACACAGTAATTACAGTGGAAAGAGGCGGTGGATGACAAGTGGCGATATATAAATTGACAGGGGTGACATCGCAGTTGCATGGGTAGGGGGCTTCAGCGATGTGCAGCAACCCTCTATTAAAGGAGACACCCAGATGCAGCGTCGGAAGATGGAGGTGGATGTTCAGCGGGTGCGCACACATCTCTGGGGAGTGAGGCTGTGGTGCTGAAGGACAACACCAAAGTGCTAAACCTTGCTCCCCATCACCCAGGAAAAGGGAGCGTCACTCAGGATTTAACCTGTTCCCCAACAATCGGCCATCACGCAAAGGAAACCGGCAATAGGATTTTGCGGTAATTCTCAAGCAATGGCAAGGTGATAAGTAGCTTGCATCTGCAAGCTACTTATCACCTGGAATAGGATATAGCCCCAGGTTTTAATATGTCATTGAGAGAAAAAGCTGTATAGATTGTTAGTACATTGAAAGAACATATATGATCAATTTTAACCAAACAACTCATGTTTATGTTTTGATCAATCTTTATCAGGCAGCAACAGAGTTTGCTTGATTTGGTAAAATAAATGCGTACTTAACATATCATGAAAACACTGTATTAAAAAGTGACTATTCTGTGATTTGCAGGGAAATGTTTTAAAACAGCACCTGTTTTGTTAGGGGGATGGCCTTTAAGAGTGACTGGACTACTTACCGTATTTATTTTGCTGTGCAGCCATCACATATAGTAACACCCCTGCAAATAGTTATCAGTAAACTCTGTTTAAGATTATGTACATGTGCTCTTTAGGCTCCATGATGGGTGTTGCCTCCTACTTGCTAATCTCTGGCTTTAATTTAAGGGATCCTTAAGATATGCAGAAAGCTTAGCCAGACCTACATCTGTTATATTATTGTGAAAAATAATTTTGAAGTATCTTGCCAGAATCTTTCACAGAGCATATTAAACTCATATGGCTTTTGTAGAAACTGTATAATTGGTTTTAGCCACAGTATTATGATTGCATCTTTCTGGCAAATTTCTTCTCATTTCCTCTTTTATCACACACTTTGCTGCCATTGACCATTCTGTTTTGTTTATTTGTTACTTGTTTGGAATGTATTTTAAATATGCACAGAGTCCTATGTACAAAGGGCCAATGTTCCAGCTCCTTCACACATTGTTGCACACTGCAGCTCTTTACACCACAGTTTGATTCATTTACAAAAAAAAAAGAAAAAAAACCCTAAGTTTTCATTGTGAAAGTTTCAGTTATGTGATGCACAACAAAGTAAATTTTCCTATCATGACTGTATTCTACAATGACCAATCTATTTATCATTCAGCATGCAGCCAGCAATGCCTCAGCCCATTATTATAGAGCTGCTGAAATAAATGTAACCCACTAACACTTACAGCTTAACATACTACAAATCTGAGGTCACCTGACCTTACTTTATAGTTTATTTACTGGTCACTAACTAAATGAGAGATGATATTTATACATTCTATATATGTTCCGATTCCTTGGGACAACCTGTATGCGATAGGTTGTTGGGAAGAACAGGTTGATTGCTTTAACAGAAGCAGTGACCTTAAATAAGTCTGAGAATATCTATTTACAAGCAATTTCTCTTCTGCCATGAGAGAAGACATGCTTCAGAAACATATTTTGGTATTAATTTCCAACAACATTTGGTATAATGCATAGGCAAATGCAGGGGGGATTACAGCTGCCCAGAATACCCCCTCTGACCAGTGCTGGTGCAGTGTCTGGTGACAGGCACAAGTCAAGCAGTACATCTACATGTGAAATTCTTTTAATAAGAACTAATAACTCTTGCAAAAAAGTATACACTTTATTACATTGTCAGAACATGTGATAAAGGATCAGGTCAATTCTACACCATGACTGGCAGGTGTCTCATTGACTCCTGTGTTAAATTTCAGTAATAGGGTGCCCCACCAGTCATTTGGGCACCCAATGTGAGTAGTAGCTGATCAGCTACTACATAGAATTTAACGGTTGTAGCCAACCATTGAGGCACCTGAGATTAAAGTTAGGCATTAGGGTTAGGCACCTTTGGGAGGGGGTAGGCAGGGGCGGACATTGTATGAAACAGCCTGAACCACGGTTTCTAGATAGCATCTTCCAAGGGGCGGCATTGTGCCCCCTCCTCCACAGAGTCCAGATCACTGCACTGCCCGGCACAGCATCTTTCAGAACTCAGATCAGTGGTGACCCACAGTGAAGAGACAGGAGACTGTTGCCCCAAGTAACTGTGTACAGGAAATAAACAGTGATAGGTATATGCGTCGCTAGTAGGAGCACCGGTCTCCTTTCTCTTTACTGGGGGGGTCATTGCTGATCTGAGGTCTGAAAGAGGACATGCTGGGCAGTGCAGCGAGGCCTGAGCAGTGTTGCTCTCCACGGCCTCGTGATCAAGGGTAATCTGTGATCATGAGCTGTTTTTCCTGATCACGAGTTTGGATTCCAAATTCGTGATTGCCTCTTGATCACGGATTCAGTTCCGAATGCACTTGTGATCATTGTCCAAATCTGGCTCGTGATAACAGATTTAGCCGTGATCACGGCCGTGATTATAACCTGAAGACCTGCCGACTTTAGCGGTTAATGGCAAAGCCCCCTTACACGATATAAACATCAAATTTGCAGGATATGTTAAGTAGAACAGTGGGAAGTGGGAACAAGGGGAAACATTTTTTTCAAAAAGGCCTTATAGTTTTTGAGAAAATCAGTTTTAAAGTTTCAAAGGAAAATAGTATACATTTAAATGCGGTAAATGACAGTTAATGTATTTACCGCATTTACATGTATACTTTTTTCCTTTGAATCTTCATTTGAAACTTTAAAATCTTGAAACTCAAAAACTATAAGGTCTTTTAGAATATTTTTTTTAAGTTGTATCCACAGATCAACTTTATAATCCATGCAAATTATGTTTATATCATGTAAAGGGGCTTTGCTATTGAATGCTAAAGTTGTTGGGTTTTGGCGGGTTTTTAATCACAATTACTTTTTTCATTTGAAACTTTAAAATCGATTTTCTCAAAAACGAAAAGTTCTTTTTGAATTAATTTTTTTAAGTTGTAGGCACTGATCACCTTTATAAATCTATGCAGTTTTGGTGATTGTAGCATCTATGGGGGCTTTGCCATTAACGGTAAAGTCAAAACCGTGATCTACATGTAATCACGGCTAAAATCCGAGTTGAATTCGCTGCTCCGATTCAAATCTGGATCACAGCGTATCTGGATTTCGATTCTGCCATGTCCGGATTTACTCAAATTTGTGATTGGGGGTATCCAAGCATCACTGGGCCTGAGGGGATCCAGACTCTCTGGAGGAGGAATGTAGAAAATGAATGCATAACTGTTTTAAACAGAATTACTTTTTTGTAAAGTCTGGGGCATATTTACTAAAATGTATTAAACATGCCCTTTTCTCTTTAATTGAGGGCAATCAATATATGTATTTTGTTAACTGGGTCATAGGTGGTTTTGAAAATGTTCCTGATCAGATTCCCTTCTTAAAATTCAGCTATAGCTAAATTTTATTTTTACACCACAACTGTTTCAAATATATTTAAGCTCCGCAAACTTGAAGCATCGCTTTAAGCAATTATTTTAGGCTCAGTGGAATTAATTTGTAAATGTCATGCTGCAGCACAATAAGAATTAAATTGTAAGAAAATCTACCTAAAGATTTATTGGC